>NC_088230.1:39360784-39515784 GCF_036934945.1 Oncorhynchus masou masou
ACACTCTAACCACTAGGCTACCTGCCGCCTCTACACTCTAACCACTAGGCTAGCTGCCCTGCCTCTACACTCTAACCACTAGGCTACCCTGCTGCCTCTACGCTCTAACCACTAGGCTAATAAGGGACAAAGGGCGGTGTGCCAGTGCACGGTGCCACAGCGATGTGGGTACGGTGTTGTGTGAACTAATATACACTGTATATTCATATTCTTATTCAATTGGAAAGGCAAAACATTTTTTTTATTCCATTTAGCCTATAGCTTTACTAAAACTGTATCATTATGTAAACTTACGTGAATAAACCTCAAAATAAATGATCGTAGAAATCACAATTTGGACCTTTTCCAGTAAAAAAATAAATACATCTTCAAATGTGAGAGGAAAGGAGGGTCATGAGTCACTCATCAAGTCTACTTATGTTTTGCTGCTCTTGACTGATTCAAGCAGTCCTTTCTCCTCTTGCCAGAGAGAAGTCATTACATGACAAGTCACAGTTCATTTGAAGTTCATTTTTTATCAGCTCTGTGCTACATCTGTTTCTAGAGTCTGACCATTTAATGGTCATCAGAGAGAAAGTCCTCTCCACAAAGGCATTTGAGCCTGGCACACTGAGGACAAATGAGACAATCCTGAACATGTTGATCAACTTATATCCCTAGGTTTTGGAAAACTGCCTCCTGCTCACTGGCAGAGTTTGTGGTTTCCTGTCTGGCTTTCTGTATTTCCTCCAGGCTAACACAAAACTCTTCGTAGAGTTGGTCCCTGTCATTTGCAGGGCAGCCACCACCTGCTCCAGGTCAGTGAAGGAGAGCTCCCCATAGAGGCCGATCAGTTTCACCATTACATTTCCCGGTGAGAAATCAAACCACTTGTCAATGTATGTAATGACAGTGTCATAGAACTTCCTGTTGCTGCTTGGACCTTTGTGCTGACAATTGTTTGTCCATCAGCTGCTTGGTCTGGTATCCCAAAACATCAGCTGCTTGGTCTGGTATCCCAAAACATCAGCTGATTGGTCTGGTATCCCAAAACTTCAGCTGATTGGTCTGGTATCCCAAAACATCAGCTGCTTGGTCTGGTATCCCAAAACATCAGCTGCTTGGTCTACTCAGAAAAAAACTGTCCTTTTTCAGCTGAAGCATCTTCAATGTTGAACTTTTGGACTTCCTCGTAAACATCTGTGATGCAGGGCGTTGTTTCCTCCAGCTTTTTTACAAGTTGGTCATAAACACACCCCACTTTGTGGGAAAAGCACAGATAAATCTCAGCAGCTTCTTTTTTTTCTTCATACTCAAAAATACTATTCAGTGCCACAGGACAGGTCTCCCTAAGGGACCTGAAGTATGATGTAAGAGCTGGCCAGCATTGCAGGAGACCACCGACGGCTGTGCAAACATGTCACAGAATTTCACGCCACTCAGTGTCAATAAAGGCAACAAAAAAAAATGCACGCTGTTCCTCTCTTCGGGAAGCAGATACTGATAGGTGTCTGTGGATCTGTAAAACAATTCTCTCAATATCCACTGACCGCTGATCGCAGGCATTATGAGCTATGTGAGCAGGGCAATTAGTTTTCAGAATGCGATTGTTGTTGGCACTGCTCAATAACTGGTAACCGGAGAGGTGTTTTCCAATTATGTCGGTTTCCACAGTAGACGTCACGAAGAATGCACCGACATCGCTGGTCACTCTCATTGGCCAATTGAGATTTCCTGACGGCATAAAGTACAGAAAGCTTTCGTCGGGTCACCACTGACGGCCTTAACACACATCTTCATTGCTTCACGTTGTTTGTTGTCGCTGCGCAGTCTTTTCTATTCTGCATGTTTATCCAGTTTTCCTTGATATGCCAAACCGACCAAACAATAACAGCAGGAATTGGCGCGTTTACACTATACTGTGATTGGATGAATTGGATGATTATTGAGCCAAATATATAAAGGGACATCCCGGCGAATACCGAACAGTTGGCAACCCGACCCTCGCTAAACCTTAGACATCTATCTAACAGCTACCAGTGGACTAATAACTTGATGTCATTCTTCTGGAAGTGTTAAATGCAGTGTTGTCTCTCAGTAGCCCAGTGTATTGTGTTCACACCACTGCTTCACTGAGACGGAAACCTGAGTTCACCAACTTCTCTCATTTCCTCTCCTCTCTGCAGCTCTCATCCTGTTGAACGCCATCAGTAGCTGCCACCTTCAGCGAGGTCCTCTTAAGCCACTTCCACTGACCCCTGAAACCTCGTTGCCATGGAGAACATGAGTGAGCTCCAGAACCCGCTCCTGGACAAGAACAGCAAGCACGTCGTCAATGGTTACGGCGGCGACTTCCCCAACAATCAGTACCAGGAGAACATCATCAACTACTTAACCGGTGGCAACAGCGAAGAAGGAGGAGGTGACACTAACAACGGTACGGTGGCCCATGTGGGACACAGCAACCCCAACGGCAAGACGAAAGCTCAACAACTCCTGGACGCCACCTCACTCCATCTGGCCGTCGAGGCCTTCTACAGGCCTAACTTCATCTTGTACAAGGAGGAAGGGGGAGGAGGTGGAGGCGGAGTCAAGGCCAAGGATTATAAGAACGAGTGTTGCGAGACTACCTTCACAGAGAAGAAAGAGAAGGAGAGGGAGGCGTCTGTAGCAGTGGAGACCCCCGGAAGCACAGAGGACCCTCAGGCCAAGCTGCTGGAAGAAGGAGACAATGTGAAGATACAGACTGTCTCCTACGAGGTGGAGGAGGAGGAGTATGTGGACTACGAGGTAAGGAAAAGAAAACACTCAGATGTATCCTCCCCATACTAGATTCAGAATTGATGAGCAGGTACGTGAGCATGCACCTGGGGAATTGCTGGAAGTGTGATAACGGATTTGTGGTTTGGTAGAAAGCAGAAATCGCTGTGCCTCCATCTTCTCTAGCTCCAGTGTGTGCTGAATGGGGGAGCAGTGGGATTGGTTCGGATTGAGGGGAAGACCAGAGAAGAAGGTAGTGGATTGGAAAGTGGTGCAGAGAAGCAGTTACCAGGTTAGGCAGTAGAGCAGAGAAGCAGGTACCAGGTTAGGCAGTAGAACAGAGAAGCAGATACCAGGTTAGGTAGTAGAACAGAGAAGCAGGTACCAGATTAGGCAGTAGAACATTGAAGCAGGTAGTTGGAATGTTGTAATGTTTTACATTAAGAAAAGGAGTAATGTGAAGTATATTACAGCATCTCTGCTGTAAAGCAAAGATTACATTATGAAGCTGGCAACTCTGGTGACAGGACAATGCTGTAAATGTACAGTGAAATTCTTTCTGAAATCTAAAATAAAAATAATACATTTATACATATATATACAGTACCAGTCAAAAGTGTGGACACACCTACACATCCAAGGGTTTTTCTTATTTTTTTTAACTATTTTCTACATTGTAGAATAAGACATCAAAAACCATGAAATTTCACATTTGGAATCATGTACTAACCAACAAATATTTATATTTGAGATTCTTCAACGTGGCCACCCTTTGCCTTGATGACAGCTTTTCACACTCTTGGCATTCTCTCAACCAGCTCAACCAGCTTCATGAGGTAGTCACCTGGAATACATTTTAATTAACATGTGTGCCTTGTTAAAAGTTAATTTGTGGAATTTATTTCCTTCTTAACAATACCATGTGGTTAAACGCTTAGACTATTGATACCGACAGAATAAGAATATTAATTACTAGTCTGCAGCTAGGAATTCGGTATCATTGAACGCGAAGAACGACAACCGCCGAAACATCTATTCTATAACGACATGAATGAATGTCACTCTGAACTATCCATTCTAACCACGACAGAGAGAGAGGGCGGACAATCTCTCCAACAGAAACAAACTTTTCAACAGAGATCCCGACGACACACTGAGCGTAAATATATATATATATTGATTGCAATTATTCCAGAATGAGTGAGCGTTCATGTGCAAAGGATTAGCATTTCAATTGTTATAATTATCAACTGTGTGTTGTCTCATCTCATCTATAATTATCTTCTCAGTTGACCCCCACTTCCCTTTCTGTCCACCAAGCCGCAATACCGGTTTATCCCACTAGGGTTAACTCTGTTATCATTTCCTTGTAACTATCAACTGTTTGTTTATACATTTCTGTGAATGACTTAGTAAGTAAATAAATGATTTAAGACAATTGATGAATGGAAGACTCATAGTGAAGACTATGTTCGTGCAGATAACCAACAATTTACGACGTTTGGAATGAGACTGGAATGAGACTAACGTGAGGCAAAATAAAGAATAAATCATTAATCAGAAGACTAATTGATCACATATTAAAATATCTGAAAAGTTATATTAGGTCAATTAGAACTTTGTAATCTGAATATTTTCCTTGGTGCCCCGACATCCTAGTTAATTGCATTTGCCTGATTAGTTAATCACGAAATGCTAATTACAGAGAATCTTTGATAAAAACTACAAGTCATCAGTTAATGATGGTAAAGGCACGACACTACACCATACCCCTGTCTGTACATTATGCCCTGAATCTATCCTACCATGCCCAGAAATCTGCTCCTTTTATTCTGTCCCCAATGCACGAGACAACCAGTTTTGATAGCCTTTAGCCGTACCCTCATCCTACTCCTCTGTTCCTCGGGTGATGTGGAAGTTAACCCAGGCCCTGCGTGTCCCCAGGCGCTCTCATTTGTTGACTCCTGTAACTGTAAAAGCCTTGATTTCATGCATGATAATTCACATCAGAAGCTTCCTCCCTAAGTTTGTTTTACTCACTGTTTAGCAACACTCCGCCAACCCTGATGTCCTTGTCGTGTCTGAATCCTGGATTAGGAAGACCACCAAAAATTCTGAGATTTCCATCCCCAACTATAACATTTTCCATCAAGATAGAACTGCCAAAGGGGGAGGAGTTGCAATCTACTGCATAGAAAGCCTTTCATGTTTTCCAAGTCTATGCCCAAACAATTCAAGTTTATAATTTAAAAAAATTATCTATCCAGAAATATGTCTCTCAATGTTGCCACCTGTTATAGATCCTCCTCAGCTCCCAGCTGTGCCCTGGACACCATATGTGAATTGATTGCCCCCAATCTATCTTCAGAGTTTGTTCTGTTAGGTGACCTGGCAGTCCTACAATCTAAGGAATGCCCTCAATCTCACGCAAACTATCAAGGAACCCACCAGGTACAACCCTAAATCCATAAACATGGGCACCCCCATAGATATTATCCTGACCAACTTGCCCTCCAAATACACCTCTGCTGTTTTCAATCAGGATCTCAGCGATCACTCCCTCATTGCCTGTATCCGCCATGGGTCCGCGGTAAAACGACCATCCCTCATACCTGTCAAAAACTCCCTAAAACACTTCAGTGAGCAGGCCTTTCTAATCGACCAGGCCCGGGTATCCTGGAAGGATATTGGCCTCATCCCGTCGGTAGAGGATGCCTGGTTGTTCTTTAAAAGTAATTTCTTCAACATCTTAAATAAGCATACCCTTTCAAAAAATGTAGAACTAAGAACAGATATAGCCTTTGGTTCACTCCAGACCTGACTGCTCTCAACCAGCACAAAAACATTCTGTGGCGGGCTGCACTAGCATCGAATAGTCCCCGCGATATGCAACTTGTCAGGGAAGTCAGGAACCAATACACGCAGTCAGTCAGAAAAGTAAAGGCTAGCTTATTCAAACGGATATTTGCTTCCTGTAGCTCTAACTCCAAAAGGTTTTGGGACACTGTACTCTCTTCTCCGTATACATCAACGATGTTGCTCTTGCTACGGTTGATTCCCTGATCTACCTCTACGCAGGCGACACCATTCTGTATACTTCTGGCCCTTCCTTGGACACGGTGTTATTAACAAACCTCCAAACGAGCTTCGATGCCATACAACACTCCTCCTGTGGCCTCCAACTGCTCTTAAACGCTAGTAAACCTAAATACATGCTTTTCAACTGATCGCTGCCCGCACCTGCCCGCCCGACTAGTATCACTACTCTGGACGGTTCTGACTTAGAATATGTGAACAACTACAAATACCTAGGTGTCTGGTTAGACTGTAAACTCTCCTTCCAGACTCATATTAAACATCTCCAATCCAAATCCATCTGATCCCGCACACCATCCTGTACACCATGCGCATCCTGTACACCATGTGTATCCCATACACCATCCTGTACACCATGTGTATCCCGTACACCATCCTGTACACCATGCGTATCCTGTACACCATGTGTATCCCGTACACCATGCGTATCCCGTACACCATGTGTATCCCATACACCATCCTGTACACCATGTGTATCCCGTACACCATCCTGTACACCATGCGTATCCTGTACACCATGTGTATCCCGTACACCATGTGTATCCCATACACCATCCTGTACACCATGCGTATCCCGTACACCATGCGTATCCCATACACCATCCTGTACACCATGTGTATCCCGTACACCATGCGTATCCCGTACACCATGTGTATCCTGTACACCATGCATATCCCGTACACCATGTGTATCCCATACACCATCCTGTACACCATGCATATCCTGTACACCATGCGTATCCCGTACACCATCCTGTACACCATGTGTATCCTGTACACCATGCGTATCCTGTACACCATGCGTATCCCATACACCATGCGTATCCCGTACACCATCCTGTACACCATGTGTATCCCGTACACCATCCTGTACACCATGTGTATCCCGTACACCATCCTGTACACCATCCCGTACACCATGTGTATCCTGTACACCATGCGTATCCCATACACCATCCTGTACACCATGTGTATCCCGTACACCATCCCGTACACCATGTGTATCCCGTACACCATCCCGTACACCATGCGTATAGTGTACACCATGCGTATCCCATACACCATCCCGTACACCATGTGTATCCTGTACACCATCCCGTACACCATGCGTATAGTGTACACCATGCGTATCCCATACACCATCCCGTACACCATGCGTATAGTGTACACCATGTGTATCCTGTACACCATCCCGTACACCATGCGTATAGTGTACACCATGTGTATCCCGTACACCATCCCGTACACCATGCGTATAGTGTACACCATGTGTATCCTGTACACCATCCCGTACACCATGCGTATAGTGTACACCATGTGTATCCTGTACACCATCCCGTACACCATGCGTATAGTGTACACCATGTGTATCCCGTACACCATCCCGTACACCATGCGTATAGTGTACACCATGTGTATCCTGTACACCATCCCATACACCATGCGTATAGTGTACACCATGTGTATCCCGTACACCATCCCGTACACCATGCGTATAGTGTACACCATGTGTATCCCGTACACCATCCCGTACACCATGCGTATAGTGTACACCATGTGTATCCCGTACACCATCCCGTACACCATGCGTATCCTGTACACCATCCCGTACACCATGCGTATCCCATACACCATCCCATACATTATCTTCACTATCTTTTCAGGTTCAGCCAGTGCCAGACATTGGTCCAACAGCCAGGGCCAGACATTGGTCCAACAGCCAGGGCCAGACATTGGTCCAACAGCCAGGGCCAGACATTGGTCCAACAGCCAGGGCCTGACAATGGTCCAACAGCCAGGGCCAGACATTGGTCCAACAGCCAGGGCCAGACATTGGTCCAACAGCCAGGGCCAGACAATGGTCTAACAGCCAGGGTCAGACATTGGTCCAACAGCCAGGGCCAGACATTGGTCCAACAGCCAGGGCCAGACATTGGTCCAACAGCCAGGGCCAGACATTGGTCCAACAGCCAGGGCCAGACATTGGTCAAACAGCCAGGGCCAGACATTGGTCAAACAGCCAGGGCCAGACATTGGTCAAACAGCCTGGGCCAGACATTGGTCCAACAGCCAGGACCAGACATTGGTCCAACAGCCAGGGCCAGACATTGGTCCAACAGCCAGGGTCAGACATTGGTCAAACAGCCAGGGCCAGACATTGGTCAAACAGCCTGGGCCAGACAATGGTCAAACAGCCAGGGCCAGACATTGGTCCAACAAGGGCCAGACAGCCAGACATTGGTCCAGGGACATTGGTCCAACAGCCAGGGCCAGACATTGGTCCAACAGCCAGGGCCAGACAATGGTCCAACATCCAGGGCCAGACATTGGTCCAACAGCCAGGGCCAGACAATGGTCAAAACATTCACCAGCAATATCAATTCAAACAGCACATACAGTTGGGTTGGAAGTTTACATACACTTAGGTTGGAGTCATTAAAACTCATTTTTCAACCACTCCACATATTTCTTGTTAACAAACTATGGTTTTGGCAAGTCGGTTAGGACTTCTACTTTGTGCAAGTAATTTTTCCAACAATTGTTTAGACAGATTATTTCACTTTTAATTCACTTTATCACAATTCCAGTGGGTCAGAAATTTACATACACTATGTTGACTGTGCCTTTAAACAGCTTGGGAAATTCCAGAATATTATGTAATGGCTTTAGAAGCTTCTGATAGGCTAATTGACATAATTTGAGTCAATTGGAGGTGTGCCTGTGGATGTATTTCATGGCTTACCTTCAAACTCAGTGCCTCTTTGCTTGACATCATGGGAAAAAGAAATCAGCCAAGACCTCAGAAAAAACATTCTAGACCTCCACAAGTCTGGTTCATCCTTGAGAGCTATTTCTAAATGCCTGAAGCTACCACGTTCATCTGTACAAACAATAGTACGCAAGTATGAACACCATGGGACCACGCAGCAGTCATATCTCTCAGGAAGGAGACGCATGCTACCTCCTAGAGATGAACGTACTTTGGTGTGAAAAGAACATATCAATCCCAGAACAACAGCAAATGACCTTGTGAAGATGCTGGAGGAAACAGGTACAACAGTATCTATATCCACAGTAAAACGAGTCATATCGACATAACCTGAAAGGCCGCTCAGCAAGGAAGAAACCACTGCTCCAAACCGCCATAAAAAAGCCAGACTACGGTTTACAACTGCACATGGGGACAAATATCGTACTTTTTGGAGAAATGTCCTCTGGTCTGTTGAAACAAAAATAGAACTGTTTGGCCATAATGACCATCGCTATGTTTGGAGGAAAAAGGTGGAAGCTTGCAAACCGAAGAACACCATCACAACCATGAAGCACACTGGTGGAAGCATCATTTTGTGGGGGTGCTTTGCTGATGGAGGGAAAAACTTCACAAAAGAGATGGCATCATGAGGAGGACAATTATGTGGATATATTGAATTTCACTTTCTTAAAACATCTCAAGACATCAGTCAGGAATTTATTAAAATGTCAGGAATGGCAAATGGGTCTTCCAAATGGACACTGACCCCAAGCATTCTTCCAAAATTGTGGCAAAATGGCTTAAGGACAACAAAGTCAAGGTATTGGACATGGCCATCACAAAGCCCTGATCTCAATCCTATAGAAAATTTGTGGGTAGAACTCTATACAAAAAGTGTCTAGACAGGACCTATACAAAACCTGACTCAGTTGCACCAGCTCTGTCAGGAGGAATGGGCCAAAATTCACCCAACTTGTTGTGGGAAGCTTGTGGAAGGCTACCTAAAACATTTAACCCAAGATAAACAATTTAAAGGCAATGCTACCAAATACTAATTGAGTGTATGTAAACTTCTGACCCACTGGGAATGTGATGAAAGAAATAAAAGCTGAAATAAATCATTCTCTCTACCATTACTCTGACATTTCATCCTTATCCATCTTTCTTAAAATAAAGTGGTGATCCTGACTGACCTAAGACAGGGAATTTGGATTAAATGTCAGGAATCCAAAAACAGAGTTTAAATCTATTTAGCTTAGGTGTTTGTAAACTTCAGAATACAACTGTAGATTTCGGAGATCCTTATCTGTACCAAACCTCCCTAGACATTCGTATCTATACAAAACACTATCTATACAAAACACTATCTAGACATCCCTATCTATACAAAACCCTATCTAGACATCGGTATCTATACAAATCACTATCTAGACATCCCTATCTATACAAAACACTATCTAGACATCCCTATCTATACAAAACACTATATAGACATCCCTATCTATACAAAACATGACCTAGACATCCCTATCTATACAAAACATGACCTAGACATCCCTATCTATACAAAACACTATCTAGACATCCCTATCTATACAAAACACTATATAGACATCCCTATCTATACAAAACATGACCTAGACATCCCTATCTATACAAAACATGATATAGAGATCCCTATCTAACACTATCTAAAGACCCAATATATGTCTCAGCTGTCAATGCTGACTATATGACATTATCTGACTGATATTCAGGCCTGTGTCCTCTATGTGCAGCGGCTTTCCATACCTCTATCAGTCCCTCTCTCCTCTATCCGTCCTTTTGTCCTCTATCCATCCCCCTCTCCTCTATATCCCCCTCTCCTCTATCCACCCCCTCCTCTATCCATCCCCCTCTCCTCTATCATCGTCCTTTGTCCTCTATCCATCCTCTCTCTATCCTCCTCTCCTCTATCCATCCCCCTCTCCTCTATCCATCCCCCTCTCCTCTATCCATCCCCCTCTCATCTATCCATCCCCCTCTGCTCTATCCATCCCCCCCCTCTGCTCTATCCATCCCCCTCTCCTCTATCCATCCCCCTCTCCTCTATCCATCCCCCTCTCCTCTATCCATCCCCCTCTCCTCTATCCATCCCCCTCTCCTCTATCCATCCTCCTCTCCTCTATCCATCCCCCCTCCCTCCTCTATCCATCCCTCGCTCCACCCCCTCCTCTATCCATCCCTCTCTCCTCTATCCATCCCTCTCTCCTCTATCCATCCTTCCCTACGCCCTCGCTCCACCCTGTCTTTAATGGTCACCAGGGACTATGGCGTTTTGGATCTCTTAACAGTGTAATAAAGGCCCAGATTTTATCTCCTGATAAACACCCACTTTAAATCTATCTCTACCACCGTCAGATCTTCCTTTCCTCCAGAGAGAGAGAAGGAGAGGGGAGATGAGGGAAGGAGGTATGGCGGGAGGGAGACAGAAATACATCAGTTCAATGTAATTGAAGACAATGGGGAAAATTGGAACACGCTAAATAAAAACCTGGAAGAGCTACAGTATCTATCCAAAATGGAGGTTTATTGATAATAATTTCTCCAAATCTTTTTGGGGCCTTTAACAAAGAACAAACAAATACTGTATACACAATTGATTACATAGCAGTCAGCTATTAAACTTGAACTGACCATATTTACATTAAAAATACAAAAAAAAACTCCAAACCAAAAAGGCCTGTGGTGTTGATGGTATCCTAAAAGAAATGAGAAAAGATACAGACAACAAATTCCAATTGGCTATACTTAAACTCTAGCATCATCCTCAGCTCTGGCATCTTCCCCAATGTTTGGAACCAAGGACTGATCACCCCAATCCACAAAAGTGGAGACAAATTTGACCCCAATAACTATGGTGTGATATGCGTCAACAGCAACCTTGGGAAAATCCTCTGCATTATCATTAACTTTGTTTCCTCTGTGAAAACCAATGTCCTGAGTAAATGTCGAATTGGCTTTTTACCAAATTACCGTACGACAGACCACGTATTCACCCTGCACATCATTATTGACAAACAAATGAAATCAAAAGCAAAGTCTTCTCCTGCTATGTTGTTTTCCAAAAAGCTTTTGACTCAATTTGTCATGAAGGTCTGATATTTAAACTGATGCAAAGCAGTGTTAAGGGGAAACATACAACATTATACAATCCATGTACACAAACAACATTTGTGCCGTAAAAAAAAAAAAAAAACACGTTTATTTCCACAGGGCCATGGGGTGAGACACGGAGGCAATTTGAACCACACTTTCTTTAGCATATGCTGTATGTCAATGAATTTGCGAGGGCACTAGAACAGTCTGCTGTGTAGATTATGTCAGGCCTTTGCACTGAAAGTTAATCTCAGTAACAAAAATTATAGTCTTCCAAAAAAGCTTCAGTTATCAGGACCAAAGTTACAATTTCCATCTAGACACCGCTGCCCGAGAGCAGACAAAACACTATACATACCTCAGCCTAAAGACCAGGGCTACGGGTCACTTCCACAAAGCTGTGAACCATCTGAGAGACAAGGCAAAGGGAACATCAAATTTGACATCCCAATTAGGATCTAGCAAAAAAAATACTTGAATAAGTTATAGAACCCATTGGCCTTTATGGTTGTGAGGTCTGGGGTCCGCTCACCAACCAAGAATTCACAGAATGGGACAAACACCAAATTCTCTTTATGCAGAATTCCGCAAAAACATCCTCCGTGTACAACATCAAACACCAAATAATGCATGCAGAGCAAAATAAGCACAAACCCCGCTAATTATCAAATCCAGAAAACAGCTGTTAAATTCTACAACCACCTAAAAACAACTGATTCCCAAACCTTCCATAACAAAGACCTCATTTACAAAGAGATGAACCTGGAGAAGAGTCCTCTGCTGCTGATACGGGGATTCTGCTCACAAACAAAATCAGACTGTCACGTTGTATAATGATGGGAGACAGGCGCAGGAATACGAAATAGTTTTTTATTTTATTTCACTACCCAAAATAGTGTACGTCATGGCACAAAACAAACACTTCTATATATAACACAGGATATAACACAGGGCTGTAACACAGGGCTGTAACACAGGGCTGTAACACAGGGCTGTAACACAGGGCTGTAACACAGGATATAACACAGGATATAACACAGGGCTGTAACACAGGGCTGTAACACAGGGCTGTAACACAGGATATAACACAGGATATAACACAGGGCTGTAACCAGGGCAAACAAAGAGTGAGGTGTAAACAGGGCTCTACATGAATACACGGGGGCTGTAACACAGGATACAACCACATGATATAATAACAATACATGTGGACGAGACCCGTAATAACAACACACGGAACGAGACCCGTAATAACAACACACGGGACCAGACCCGTAATAACAACACACGGGACCACACCCGTAATAACAACAGACAGGACCAGACCCGTAATAACAACACACGGGACGAGACCCGTAATAACAACACATGGGACCAGACCCGTAATAACAATACATGGAACGAGACCCGTAATAACAACACACGGACGAGACCCGTAATATCAATCACCCATTAACACGGTAACAGCCGATACAACAGAGCACAGGTACTCTCAAGACCAACGGACATGGGACAATAATCAACAAGGACAATGGGGAACAGAGGCCACATATATACAATTACTGATCAGGGTGAAATGGTAACCAGGTGTGCGTAATGAGACAAGACAGTCCGGGGTTGGTGGTAATGATTTCTGTTCAGTGACGCCTAGAAGGCCGGTGACGTAGACTTCTGGAACTGGTGCACGGAATGAGCAGCCATGACACAGACCCCACAGAGCCGAAGGACACCAACATAATTACACCCAACCAAATCACGAGGAAACAAAAATATAATTGTTTGACACATAGGAAAGAATCAAACTGGAATGTTATTTGGTCCTAAACAGAGAGTATACCTAAACAGCAGAATACCTGACCACTGTGACTGACCCAACATTAAGGACAGCTTTGACTTTGTACAGACTCAGTGAGCATAGCCTTGCTATTGAGAAAGGCCACCATACACATTCCTGGCTCTCAAGAGAAGACAGGCTGTGCGCTCACTGCCCACAAAATGAGGTGGAAACTGAGCTGCACTTCCTAACCTCCTGCTAAATGTATGACCATATTAGAGACACATATTTCCCTCAGATTACACAGACAAATAAAGAATTCAAACAAATCCAATTTGGATAAACTCCCATATCTGTTTAGTGACATACCACAGTGTGCCATCACTGCAGCAAGATGTGCAATCTGTTGCCACAAGAAAAGGGCAACCAGTGAAGAACAAACACCATTGTAAAGACAAACCCGTTCATATTTCAACCATTTGTATTTTGTTACAACATTGCCAATAATATCAAATTTGAAATGTCTATAATATTTTAAAACTATTGTTTAATGTTCTTTTTTCCCCGTTGTTTATTGTCTTTCACTTGCTTTGGCAACGTAAACATCTTTCCCATGTCAATAAATCCCTATGAACTGGAGAGAGAGAGAGAGAGAGAGAGAGAGAGAGAGAGATGCTAAAAGGAAATAGCATATAAGCATGTAAAAAGCTAAACAAATGCTTTTGGAAAAATAAACTTTATGTATTTTCATTCAGGCAGTTGACTAGTCGAATCTAAATTGTTCAGTTGAAGGGTCCTCATCAGAGCCCAATGGCCGTGGTTTTCACTGTGATGAGTGTCTATGTTATAATGAAGCACCATTCTAAAGCGGATCTACTTTCAGCTCAGTAAAGATGACGATGATGATCAAGGACAAGATCTCATTGTTTCCCCTGGAAATGCAACATATTATGGATGAAAGTCTATTTATTTGACGCTATTTTTTTGGGACATTCCCTGTGGTTACATAGTAAAAAATCAACTTAAACAGAAACAACTCACATAGTTACATTTAGGTTCCTCATTCTGAGTGGTTAAGGCTATGATTTGGAGAAGGATTATTAAAACAAAATAGTTCAAAATGATTCGCTCTTAACATCAGTGTTCTGACTATTCTCGCCGTTTGCTAGAGCATGGTGGAGCTGCTGTGGAACAGTGGTCTAAGCCCTGCTCTCTGGCTCCGAGCATCAGAAGTTCACACCCAGTGCCAGGCAGTTGTTGAGAATTTGTTTGGGTGAGCAACCGAAGGAAGGCAGTTGTTGGGAATTTGTTTGGGTGAGCGACCGAAGGAAGGCAGTTGTTTAGAATTTGTTTGGGTGAGCGAGAAGGAAGGCAGTTGTTTGAGAATTTGTTTGGGTGAGCAACCGAAGGAAGGCAGTTGTTGAGAATTTGTTTGGGTGAGCAACCGAAGGAAGGCAGTTGTTTAGAATTTGTTTGGGTGAGCAACCGAAGGAAGGCAGTTGTTTAGAATTTGTTTGGGTGAGCAACCGAACGAAGGCAGTTGTTGAGAATTTGTTTGGGTGAGTCGAAGGAAGGCAGTTGTTGAGAATTTGTTTGGGTGAAGGCAGTTGTTTAGAACGAAGGAAGACAGTTGTTTAGAATTTGTTTGGGTGAAGGAAGGCAGTTGTTTAGAATTTGTTTGGGTGAGCGACCGAACGAAGGCGTATATCGACATTCTCAGGACCATTTCAAAAGTCTGAAATCGGCGTCTTTTTCGAGTGATCAGTCTGGTTTAGCACTGGCTACATCTAGTGATGACCACAGACAGACTGCAATAAATGGGACTTTTTCCAATGTTTGGTTGGCAACACATTATAATGAGAATTATGGCTGCTGGCTGCTCAGTAGTGTGGCACAGTGGAATGTTCATGTACTGTAGAATACTGAGAAAGGATTCTAGAGTTCTGGAACATTTTTAACTTTCCAGATGGTTTATCCATTATGGCCATTGGTCCACAAACCACAGAATGTTGGATTGAATGCCAGTTCCTATATCCTTCTGATTCTGTGGTCACATGTACGGTAGGCATGCTGAAGTCGTACGCTGTGGGTCCCTTTGATCTTATAGATGAAACATACGGAGCATTCGCAGATGTATCGCAGATGATCTGTGGAGGCTAAGGACGGTTAGGGAAGTGCCATTTGTTACTCCATCTCTCAGACATTAGCGTTTATAGGCAGTTTTCATGGAAATGGGACCTGTTCCTAATCCAACCTCTTGCTCCTGGCATTTTCTACAGCACAGACACACTGACACATTCTTTGAGATCAGATATAGATTCCAATACAAACCAGAGCAGCTCTGAGATCCGATACAGATTCCAATACAAACCAGAGCAGCTCTGAGATCAATACAGATCAGTCCATTTGGGACATGCCGACAGAAATGCATTTTGAATCAGATTGACGTAATTAAAAAGTAACTGTTCTCCGATTCTGCGGTGTGGGTCAGAACCAGCTTGGACAGGGGAATAAACAGTGCAGTGTTCCATTCTAAATCCAAAGGAACGTCACTCGTCATTGCGTCAGAGAAGAGAATCTAAAATGTGCTCATTCCTCGCCCCCACTGATCACCCTCTCCTTTCATTCCCATCCCGAGTCCCTTTGCGATTATAGGAAGTGTCCCAAATGGCACCCTATTCCCTCTTCCCATAGGGATCTAGTATATAAGTTATAGGGCACCGTTTGGTACACTTGCCAGTGAAATCTTTCAGGGATAGACCCCCCCCCCCCCCCCCCCCCCGTTTTCTCATTTAGCTGTAAATGATGTGCAAATGGTTCTGTGCCAGTTGTAATCTCTCGGATCATTTGGGCTAGCAGTGAGACGGCCGGTCTGTTGCATTTCAGTGGCCTTCTCACCTACATCTATTGGAAGTAGGGTTTGTGAAGAATCTCTGTTGAAAGAGCTTTCTAAGTCCAGGGCTTAATCTGTGTCTGGGGAAACACGGCCCTTAGTGTTGTGTTTCTGTCTGTTCCACAACAATATGTTGTAAGAGGACAATGTGCTCAGGTTTTCCCAGGTAGCAATGAGTTCTGTGGTTGATGTTGACAGATGATAGCTCAGTGTTGCTTTAACACAGAGTAAAGATCTGAGTACAAAATGCTTTCCAAAAACTAAAATATGTTCTCTCTCCTGCACTCTGCAAATGTTCTTTGCACCTCCATGCTTCAGACAAACACTCCCACACAGTCCCATACAGTCAACACAAACACTCCCACAAGATACCATACAGTTAACACTCACACACAGTCAACAAACACTCCCACATAGTACCATACCGTTACACAAAAACTCCCACAAGTACCAAACAGTTAACACTCCCACACAGTTAACAAACACTCCCACACAGTCCCATACAGTCAACACAAACACTCCCACAAGATACCATACAGTTAACACTCACACACAGTCAACAAACACTCCCACATAGTACCATACAGTCAACACAAACACTCCCACACAGTACCATACAGTTAACACTCCCACACAGTTAACAAACACTCCACATAGTACCACAGTTAACACTCCCCACAGTTAACAAACACTCAACAGTCAAATCAAATCAAATCTAGCCCCACATCAGCTGATATCTACAGTGCTGTACAGAAACACTAAAACCCCAAACAGCAAGCAATGCAGGTTAACACGGTGGCAGGAAAAACTCCCTAGAAAAGCCAAAACCTAGGAAGAAACTCCCTAGAGAGGAACCAGGCTATGTGGGGTGGCCAGTCCTCTTCTGGCTGTGCCGGGTAGAGATTATAACAGAACATGGCCAAGATGTTCAAATGTTCATAACACCAGCATGGTCAATAAGGCAGAACAGTTGAAACTGGAGCAGCAGCACGGCCAGGTGGACTGGGGACAGCAAGGAGTCATCATGTCAAGTAGTCCACATGGTCCTAACACGGTTCACACTCCCAGCACGGCCAGTGGACTGGGGACAGCAAAGTCATCATGTCAGGTAGTCCTGGGGCATGGTCCTAGGGCTCAGGTCCTCCGAAAGAAGGAGAGAACAGTCAACACTTAGACACAGGACACCAATTGGACAGTCAACACTCCAGATATAACAAACTGACCCCAGCCCCCGACACATAAACTACTGCAGCATAAATACTGGAGGCTGAGACAGGAGGGGTCAGGAGACACTGTGGCCCCACCCGAGGACACCCCGGACAGGGCCAAACAGGAAGGATATAACCCCACCCACTATGCCAAACACAGCCCCCACACCACTGGAGGGATATCTTCAACCACCAACTTACCATCCTGAGACAAAGCTGAGTATACAAAGATCTCCGCCACGGCACAACCCAAGGGGGGGCGCCACAGACAGGATGACCACATCAGTGAATCAACCCACTCAGGTGAACACCCTCCAGGGACGGCATGAGAGAGCCCCAGCAAGCCAGTGACTCAGCCCCTGTAATAGGGTTAACAGAGAATCCCAAACAGGGGAACCGGCCAGGCAGAGACAGCAAGTTAACAGAGCCTTTCCGTTCACCTTCCCACTCCTGGGCCAGACTACACTCAATCATATGACCCACTGAAGAGATGAGTCTTCAGTAAAACTTAAAGGTTGAGACCGAGTTTGCCTCTGACATGGGTCAGACCGTTCCATAAAAATGGAGCTCTATAGGAGAAAGCCCTGCCTCCAGCTGTTTGCTTAGAAATTCTAGGGACAATTAGGAGGCCTGCGTCTTGTGACCGTAGCACGTGTAGGTTAGGACCAAATCAAACACAAGCCCATGCAACAGTTAGCAAACTTGAAATCAGCCCTTGCTTTGACAGGAAGCCAGTGTCCCACACTGGAGTAATATGATCAAATTTTTTGGTTCAGTCAGGATTCTACACATTTAGCACTAACAGTTTATTTACTTTATCTCCCGGAAAGTTAACACAAGTAGTCTAACCTAGAAGTGACAAAAGCATGGATTAATTTTTCAATCATTTTTGGACAGAAAGTTTCACAATGTTAAGATGGAAAAAACTGTCCCAAATGGTCTTGATATGTTCTTCAAACAGATCAGGGTCCAGGGTCCACAGTAACGCCAGGTCCTTCACAGTTTTATACAGTCCCATACAGTCAACACAAACACTCCCACATAGTACCATACAGTCAACACAAACTCCCACAAGTACCAACAGTTAACACTCACACACAGTCAACACAAACACTCCCACATAGTACCATACAGTCAACACAAACACTCCCACAAGGTACCAACAGTTAACACTCCCACACAGTCAACACAAACACTCCCCACAAGGTACCATACAGTTAACACTCCCACACAGTTAACAAACTTATCCCACACAGTTAACACAAACACACCCACACAGTTAACAAACTACTCCCACAGTTAACACAAACACTCCCACACAGTCAACACAAACACTCCCACACAGTCAACACAAACACTCCCACACATTTAACACAAACACTCCCACACAGTCAACACAAACACTCCCACACAGTCAACACAAACACTCCCACACAGTCAACACAAACACTCCCACACAGTCAACACAAACACTCCCACACAGTCAACACAAACACTCCCACACAGTCAACACAAACACTCCCACACAGTTAACACAAACACTCCCACACAGTTAACACAAACACTCCCACACAGTCAACACAAACACTCCCACACAGTTAACACAAACACTCCCACACAGTTAACACAAACACTCCCACACAGTCAACACAAACACTCCCACACAGTCAACACAAACACTCCCACACAGTCAACACAAACACTCCCTTACAGTTAACACAAACACTCCCACACAGTCAACACAAACACTCCCACACAGTCAACACAAACACTCTGTAACGGATTTCCTCCTCTTCGTCTGAGGAAGAGTAAGGATCCGACCAAAGGGCAGCGTGGTAAGTGTTCATGATGATTTTTAATAAAGAAAGCACTGAACACTGAATCAAAACAATAAATGACAAAGTGAATTTACTAAATCGAAACAGTACCGTGTGGCCCAAACACTCACACGGAAACAAACTCCCACAAACCAAAAGTGAAACCCAGGCTACCTAAGTATGATTCTCAATCAGAGACAACTAACAACATCTGCCTCTGATTGAGGACCATACTAGGCCGAACACAAAAACCAACATAGAAAAACAAACATAGACTGCCCACCCCAACTCACGCCCTGACCATACTGAAACAAAGAATAAAATAACAGAACTATGGTCAGAACTTGACACACTCCTACACAGTCCCATACAGTTCTCACAAACACTCCTACATATACACTAGTAAACAAACATCTCATCTCTTCGTTGGTCAATCAAGTTAGACAATCTAGGATCTATAGCAGGCGAGGAAGAGATAGAGAAAGATAGAGAGAGACAGATGGAGAGAGATAATGAGAGAGAGAGAGAGACAGACACCATTGGAAATACAACCCACATTTATGCTAATTTATTTTCCCTTGTGTACTTTGCCATTTTTACATTGCTACAGCACTGTATATATATATAATATGACATTTGTAATGTCTTAATTGTTTTGAAACTTCTGTATGTGTAATGTTTACTGTTAATTTTTATTATTTATTTCACTTTATATATTCACTTTATATATTATCTACCTCACTTGCTTTGTCAATATTAACACATGTTTCCCATGCCAATAAAGCCCTTGAATTGAATTGAATTGTTATTGGGAGAAACGGAGAGATAATGAGAGAGAGAGAGACAGATGGAGAAAGAGATACAGAGAGATGGAGAGAGAGAGAGACAGAGAGAGAGATACAGAGAGAGATACAGAGATATGAGGGAGAAAGACAGATGGACAGATGGAGAGAGAGAAACAGAGAGAGAGAGAGAGAGACAGATGGAGAGAGATACAGAGATATAATGAGGTAGAAAGACAGATGGAGAGAGAGGAGAGAGACAGATGGAGAGAGAGAGAGATACAGAGAGATAATGAGGGAGAAAGACAGGTGGAGAGGGGGGGGGAGAGAGAGAGAGACAGAGAGAGAGAGAGAGAGAGAGAGAGAGACAGAGAGACAGAGAGAGAGATGGACAAATAGAGAGACAGGGTAAGTGAGTCACACTGCTGGCTGACTGTCATCTGCATTGGCTAGGGTGGAGACTCCGTTTGTCCAGGTATTGCAGGTATTCTCTTGCTCTCTAGACAGTCTTTTAAAGCACCTGCATAGCGGAGCACGTTTTATCTTAACTCAGCTCCTGAGGAAAACACATTCATTATAATATACGCCATTTTGCCTACACTTTTATCCAAACTTACAGTCATGCATACGTTTTCGGTATGGGTTGTCCAGGTATGGGTATTCCAGGTATGGGTAGTCCAGGTATGGGTATTCCAGGTATGGGTAGTCCAGGTATGGGTAGTACAGGTATGGGTATTCCAGGTATGGGTAGTCCTGGTATGGGTATTCCAGGTATGGGTAGTCCAGGTATGGGTATTCCAGGTATGGGTAGTCCAGGTATGGGTATTCCAGGTAGTAGTCCAGGTATGGGTGGTTAGTACAGGTATGGGTATTCCAGGTATGGGTAGTCCTGGTATGGGTAGTCCTGGTATGTATTCCAGGTATTCCAGGTATGGGTATTGGTATGGGTAGTACCTGGTATGGGTATTCCAGGTATGGGTAGTCCTGGTATGGGTAGTCCAGGTATGGGTATTCCTGGTATGGGTCCATGGGTAGTCCAGGTATGGGTATTCCAGGTATGGGGGTATGGGTATGGGTAGTCCGGGTATGGGTAGTCCGGGTATGGGTAGTCCGGGGGTATGGGTAGTCCAGGTATGGGTATTCCAGGTATGGGTAGTCCAGGTATGGGTAGTCCTGGTATGGGTAGTCCTGGTATGGGTATTCCAGGTATGGGTATTCCCAGGTATGGGTAGTACAGGTATGGGTAGTCCAGGTATGGGTTGTCCAGGTATGGGTAGTCCAGGTATGGGTAGTCCAGGTATGGGTAGTCCTGGTATGGGTATTCCAGGTATGGGTAGTCCAGGTATGGGTAGTCCAGGTATGGGTAGTCCATGGGTATGGGTAGTCCTGGTATGGGTATTCCAGGTATGGGTATTCCAGGTATGGGTATTCCATGGGTATGGGTAGTAGTCCAGGTATGGGTAGTCCAGGTATGGGTATGGGTCCAGGTATGGGTAGTCCAGGTATGGGTAGTCCAGGTATGGGTATTCCAGGTATGGGTATTCCAGGTATGGGTTGTCCTGGTATGGGTATTCCAGGTATCCAGGTATGGGTAGTCCAGGTATTCCAGGTATGGGTATTCCAGCTGTGTGATGAACTTCTATGTGCATACCTGAGAGTTCCCGACTAAAACAAAGCTATGTGATGAGAGTTCCGACTTAAAACAAAGTCTCCACCCTAGACACAGCTGACTAGAGTCAGCCTGCAGTGTGGTTGCTTTCTCTCTGACAGGAAACGTACTGTGTTTCCACCTCCCTGACCTTGTTTGTAAAAATAGATTTGATGTAATCAATCAATCAAATGTATTTATAAAGCCCTTGTTTGTAAAAATAGATTTGATGTTTTTTATTATTATTTTTTTTTTACATCAGCCGATGTCACAAAGTGCTACACAGAAGGTCAACCCCCCCCCACACCCACAAGCAAGCAATGCAGATGTAGAAGCAGGACGTTGAAACATGTTTCTGTGCGAGACGATATAATATCTGCTGAGGTACTGAACAGGAAGCTGAACATCAAGGAGGCTCCTTGCTCCACTAGAAGCAGAGAAGTCAGTCACGTAGTAGAAAACACTGTCGAATGATTTAACTCAGCTCTGCATGCTACACTCGTCCAAAACACATCTTTAGTAAAGTATCAAGACAGATGACATATTGATTTTTTTTGTGTGGGGTGGGGGTCAGGTTCAACCACTTATTATTCTAATGAAGCGTCAATTAACATGGAGCGTTGCATCATGGGCACGTGTGATGCGTTATGCATCCAGGTCTAACATTGGGTGACCCACTTGTATTTCCCTCCAGTTCCTCTTTGATTAATATCACTTCCTGTCTTGTCAAATAACTTTGATGTTACAGCCGTTGCCGAGAGGGCTTGTCAGATTCTTGTCGCCTCATCTCTTTTCTCTCCGGTCATGTCTGACACCGTCTCATTGGTTGAGACGTTCTTATCTGGCTCTCCGATTGGCTGATATGAATTTGTAATATGCTGACAGCCTGTGAATGTCTAATATGTCTGCTGATTGGTTATGAATGTGTAATATGACGGATGATTGGCTAATACCTCTGCTGATTGGTTATGAATGTATAATATGACGGATGATTGGCTAATACCTCTGCTGATTGGTTATGAATGTATAATATGACGGATGATTGGCTAATACCTCTGCTGATTGGTTATGAATGTATAATATGACGGATGATTGGCTAATACCTCTGCTGATTGGTTATGAATGTATAATATGACGGATGATTGGCTAATACCTCTGCTGATTGGTTATGAATGTATAATATGACGGATGATTGGCTAATACCTCTGCTGATTGGTTATGAATGTATAATATGACGGATGATTGGCTAATACCTCTGCTGATTGGTTATGAATGTATAATATGACGGATGATTGGCTAATACCTCTGCTGATTGGTTATGAATGTATAATATGACGGATGATTGGCTAATACCTCTGCTGATTGGTTATGAATGTATAATATGATGGATGATTGGCTAATACCTCTGCTGATTGGTTATGAATGTATAATATGACGGATGATTGGCTAATACCTCTGCTGATTGGTTATGAATGTATAATATGACGGATGATTGGCTAATACCTCTGCTGATTGGTTATGAATGTATAATATGACGGATGATTGGCTAATACCTCTGCTGATTGGTTATGAATGTATAATATGACGGATGATGATTGGCTAATACCTCTGCTGATTGGTTATGAATGTATAATATGACAGATGATTGGCTAATACCTCTGCTGATTGGTTATGAATGTATAACGCCACTGCCAACAGCTTAATCAATTACTCTGCTAATTGATTGAATGTTTCTCTGTAACGGATGATTCACCTCTGCTGATTGGTTATGAATGTATAATAGGGCTGTGTGGAATGATTGGCTAATACCTTTAAAAAACTGATTTTAGTTGAATGTATAATATGATGGATGATTGGTAATACCAGTCTGCTGATTGGTTTATGAATGTGAGATTATGCAATGATTGGCTGATACACTCTGCTGATTGGTTTGAATGTATAACCTTATGACGGATGATTCAGTCCACTTTAAAATCCTGATTTTTATGAATGTAAACC
The DNA here is from genome assembly GCF_036934945.1 of Oncorhynchus masou masou. Classification (NCBI taxonomy): domain Eukaryota; kingdom Metazoa; phylum Chordata; class Actinopteri; order Salmoniformes; family Salmonidae; genus Oncorhynchus; species Oncorhynchus masou. The sequence goes on from NC_088230.1 coordinate 39,384,630, forward strand.
CTGACCCTAACCTGATTACCTTAAACCTCTGCTGATTGGTTATGAATGTAAACCCTAAAACTAATTAGCTAATAACCTCTGCTAATTGGTTATGAAAATAATAACCCTGGATGATTAAACCCTAAAATAACCCTAGATCTAACCCTAATTGGTTATGAATGTATAAAATAACCGGATAATTGACCCTAACCCTAAACCCTGCTGATTGGTTATGAATGTATAATATGACCCGGTATGATTCTAACCCAACCCTAACCTGATTGGTTATAAATGTAAAACTAACATGATTGGCTAATAAACCTCTATAATTGGTTATGAATGTATAAATATAACCTTAGATGATTGACCCTAAACCTCTGCTGATTGGTTATGAATGTAATAATATGATGGATGATTGGCTAATAACCCTGCTGATTAGCTCATAACCCTGACGGATGAGCTCCTAACCAGATTGGTTATGAATTTATAATATGACTGGCTCCTAGCCCTGGCTCCTAACCCTGGCTCCTAACCCTAGCTTAACCCTGACCCTAAATGACAGATGATTGGCTAAACCTCTGCTGATTGGTTATAACATGTCCTAATATGACAATGATTCTAATAACCCTAGCTCCTAATTGCTTATAACCCTAGCTCCTAACCCTGGATAATTGGCTAATGACCTCTAAAGATTGGTTATGAATGCTCCTAATATGGCGGATAACCCTGGCTAACCCTCTCCTAATTGGTTATGAATGTATAACCCTGGCTCCTGATTGGCTCCTAACCCTGCTGATTGGTTATGAATGTCCTAATATGACAATGATTAGCTAATAACCTTGACCCTGATTAACTATAACCCTAGCTCCTAACCCTAACCCTGACCCTTAACCCTAGCTCCTAACCCTGACCCTGAACGTAACTCTAACCCTAGCTCCTATCCCTGACCCTTAACGTAACTCTAACCCTAGCTCCTAACCCTAGCTCCTGACCCTAGCTCCTGACCCAAGCTCCTGACCCTGACCCTTAACTAACTCTAACTGTGTGTAGCTCCTAACCCTAGCTCCTAACCCTCCCTCCAAACCCTAGCTTCTGACCCAGTCCTGACCCTAGCTCCTGAGAAGCACATTGACCAAGCTCCAGTCCAGTAAAAAAAGTTTAGCTGTTAACCCAAGCTCCTGACCCTAGCTCCTGCAATGACCTTAAACATAACACAACCCTAGCTCCTAACCCTGTCTCCTAACCCTAGCTCCTAACACTGACCCTAAACCCTAGCTCCTAATGCAGCTCTAACCCTGGCTTAACCCTGGCTCCTAACCCTGGCTCCTAACCCTGACCCTAAACCCTAGCTCCTAACCTTGACCCTACGTAACTCTAACACTAGCTCCTAACCCTGACCCTTAACGTAACTCTAACCCTAGCTCCTAACCCTAGCTCCTAACCCTAGCTCCTAACCCTGGCTCCTAACCCTGGCTCCTAACCCTAGCTCCTAACCCTGACCCTAAACCCTAGCTCCTAACCCTAACCCTGACCCTTAACCCTAGCTCCTAACCCTGACCCTGAATAGCTCTAACCCTAGCTCCTAACCCTAAACCCTAAAACTCTAACCCTAGCTCCTAACCCTAGCTCCTAACCCTAGCTCCAAACCCTAACCTGACCCTAGCTTACCTGACCCTAGCTCCTGACCCTAGCTCCTAACCATAAGCTCCTGATCCTAACTCCTGACCCTAGCTCCTGACCCTAGCTCCTGACCCTGACCTTAAACATTACTAACCCTAGCTCCTAACCCTAAACCCTATAACTAACCCTAGCTCCTAACCCTACACCCTAACCCTGACCCTTAACGTAACCCTACCCCTAACCCTGACCATTAGCCCTAAATCTAACACTAGCTCCTAACCCTAAACCCTACAACTAACCCTAACTCTAACCCTAGCTCCTAACCCTGGCTCCTAACCTAGCTCCTAACCCTGACCCTAAACCCTAGCTCCTAACCCTGACCCTAACCCTAGCTCCTAACCCTGACCCTGAACGTAACTCTAACCTAGCTCCTAACCCTAGCTCCTAACCCTGACGACGAACGTAACTCTAACCCTAGCTCCTAACCCTAGCTCCTGACCCTGACCCTAAACCTAACTCTAACCATAGCTGCTAACCCTAAACCCTATAACTAACCCTAGCTCCTAACCCTACACCCTAACCCTGACCCTGGCTAGCCCTACCCCTAACCCTGACCATTAGCCCTAAATCTAACACTAGCTCCTAACCCTAAACCCTACAACTAACCCTAACTCTAACCCTAGCTCCTAACCCTGGCTCCTAACCTTAGCTCCTAACCCTGACCCTAAACCCTAGCTCCTAACCCTGACCCTTAACCCTAGCTCTAACCCTGACCCTGAACGTAACTCTAACCCTAGCTCCTAACCCTAGCTCCTAACCCTGACCCTGAACGTAACTCTAACCCTAGCTCCTAACCCTAGCTCCTGACCCTGACCCTAAACGTAACTCTAACCATAGCTCCTAACCCTAAACCCTATAACTAACCCTAGCTCCTAACCCTACACCCTAACCCTTAACGTAACCCTACCCCTACCCCTAAACCTGACCATTAACACTAAAACTAACACTAGCTCCTAACCCTAAACCCTATAACTAACCCTAACCTAACCCTCGCTCCTAACCCTGGCTCCTAACCTTAGCTCCTATCCCTGACCCTTAACCCTAAAACTAACCCTGACCCTAAACGTAACTCTAAACCTAGCTCCTAACCCAAGCTCCTACCCCGAGCTCCTAACCCGAGCTCCTAACCCGAGCTCCTAACCCTGGCTCCTAACCCTGGCTCCTAACCCTGGCTCCTAACCATAGCTTATAACCCTAACCCTGACCCTAACCCTAGCTCCTATCCCTGACCCTAAACCCTAGATCCTAAACCTAGCTCCTAACCCTACCCTGACCTTTAACCCTAGCTCCTAACCCTGACCCTTAACATAACTCTAACCCTAGCTCCTAACCCTAGCTCCTAACCCTAGCTCCTAACCCTGGCTCCTAACCCTGGCTCCTAACCCTGGCTCCTAACCCTAGCTCCTAACCCTGACCCTAAACCCTAGCTCCTAACCCTAACCCTGACCCTAACCCTAGCTCCTAACCCTAGCCCTGACCCTGACCCTAAACGTAACTCTAACCCTAGCTCCTAACCCTAAACCCTATAACTAAAGCTCCTAACCCTAGCTAACCTAACCCTAAGCTAACCCTACCCCTACCCTAACCCTGACCATTAAGCTCGAGCTCCTAACCCTAAACCCTATAACTTCTAACCCTAGCTCCTAACCCCTAACCTAGCTCCCTAACCCTAGCTCTGAGCCCTAAGCTCCTAATCCTAGCTCCTAACCTAACCCTAGCTCCTAAACCTACCTCCTGACCCCTGACCTTAAACATTACTCTAACCCTAGCTCCTAACCCTAAACCCTATAACTAACCCTAGCTCCTAACCCTACACCCTAACCCTGACCCTTCAACGTAACCCTACCCCTAACCCTGACCATTAGCCCTAAATCTAACACTAGCTCCTAACCCTAAACCCTACAACTAACCCTAACTCTAACCCTAGCTCCTAACCCTGGCTCCTAACCTTAGCTCCTAACCCTGACCCTAAACCCTAGCTCCTAAGCCCTAACCCCTCCTAAACCTAGCTCCTAACCCTGACCCTAAACGTAACTAACTCTAACCCTAGCTCCTAACCCTAGCTCCTAACCCTGACCTTAAACATAACTCAAACCCTAGCTAACCCTAACCCTAGCTCCTGACCCTGACCCTAAACGTAACTCTAACCATAGCTGCTAACCCTAAACCCTATGACCCTAACCCTAGCTCCTAACCCTACACCCTAACCCTTAACGTAACCCTACCCCTACCCCTAAACCTGACCATTAACACTAAAACTAACACTAGCTCCTAACCCTAAACCCTATAACTAACCCTAACTCTAACCCTCGCTCCTAACCCTGGCTCCTAACCTTAGCTCCTAACCCTGACCCTTAACCCTAAAACTAACCCTGACCCTAAACGTAACTCTAAAACTAGCTCCTAACCCTAGCTCCTACCCATAGCTCCTAACCCGACTCCTAACCCTGACCCTTAACTAACCCTAAAACCCTAGCTCCTAACCCTAGCTCCTAACCCTGGCTCCTAACCCTGTCTCCTAACCCTAGCTTCTAACCCTAACCCTGACCCTTAACCCTAGCTCCTAACCCTGACCGTAACTCTAACCCTAGCTCCTAACCCTGACCCTTAACCCTAGCTCCTAACCCTGACCGTAACTCTAACCCGAGCTCCTAACCCGAGCTCCTAAACCTAGCTCCTAAACCTAGCTCCTAACCCTAGCTCCTAACCCTAAACCCTATAACTAACCCTAGCTCCTAACCCTACAACCTAACCCTGACCCTTCAATATAACCCTACCCCTAACCCTGACTATTAACCCTAAAACTAACACTAGCTCCTAACCCTAAACCCTATAACTAACCCTAACTTTAACCCTAGCTCCTAACCCTGGCTCCTAACCCTAGCTCCTAACCCGAGCTCCTAACGCTAGCTCCTAACCCTAGCTCCTAACACTAGCTCTTAACCCTAGCTCCTAAACCTAGCTCCTGAACCTGACCCTAAACGTAACTCTAACCCTAGCTCCTAACGCTAGCTCCTAACCCTAGCTTCTAACACTAGCTCTTAACCCTAGCTCCTAAACCTAGCTCCTGAACCTGACCTTAAACATAACTCAAACCCTAGCTCCTAACCCTAAACCCTATAACTAACCCTAGCTCCTAACCCTACACCCTAACCCTGACCCTTAACGTAACCCTACCCCTAACCCTGACCATTAACCCTAAATCTAACACTAGCTCCTAACCCTAAACCCTACAGCTAACCCTAACTCTAACCCTAGCTCCTAACTCTAGCTCCTAACCTTAGCTCCTAACCCTGACCCTAAACCCTAGCTCCTAACCCTAGCTCCTAACCCTGACCCTTAACCCTAAAACTAACCCTAGCTCCTAACCCTAGCTCCTAACCCTGGCTCCTAACCCTGGCTCCTAACCCTGACCCTAAACCCTAGCTCCTAACCCTAGCTTCTAACCCTACCCCTGACCCTTAACCCTAGCTCCTAACCCTGACCCTGAACGTAACTCTAACCCTAGCTCCTAACCCTGACCCTTAACGTAACTCTAACCCGAGCTCCTAACCCTAGCTCCTAACCCTAGCTCCTAACCCTGGCTCCTAACCCTGGCTCCTAACCCTGGCTCCTAACCCTGGCTCCTAACCCTAGCTTCTAACCCTAACCCTGACCCTTAACCCTAGCTCCGAACACTGATCCTGAACGTAACTCTAACCCTAGCTCCTAACCCTGACCCTTAACGTAACTCTAACCCAAGATCCTAACCCAAGCTCCTAACCCTAGCTCCTAACCCTAGCTCCTAACCCTAGCTCCTGACCCTGACCCTAAACGTAACTCTAACCCTAGCTCCAAACCCTAGCTCCTAACCCTAGCTCCTAACCCTACAACCTAACCCTGACCCTTCAACGTAACCCTACCCCTAACCCTGACCATTAACCCTAAAACGAACACTATCTCCTAACCCTAAACCCTATAACTAACCCTAACTCTAACCCTAGCTCCTAACCTTAGCTCCTAACCCTGACCCTAAACCCTAACTCCTAACCCTAGCTCCTAACCCGAGCTCCTAACCCAGCTCCTAACCCTAGCTCCTAACCCTTGCTCCTAACCCTAGCTCCTAACCCTAGCTCCTGACCCTGACCCTAAACGTAACTCTAACCCTAGCTCCTAACCCTAGCTCCGAACCCTATTCCTGACCCGAGCTCCTAACCCTAGCTCCTAACCCTAGCTCCTAACCCTAGCTCCTAACCCTAGCTCCTGACCCTGACCCTAAACGTAACTCTAACCCTAGCTCCTAACCCTAGCTCCTAACCCTATTCCTGACCCTATCTCCTAACCCTAGCTCCCAACCCTAGCTCCCGACCCTAGCTCCCGACCCTAGCTCCTGACCCTAGCTCCTGACCCTAACTCCTGACCCTGACCCTTAACGTAACTCTAACCCTAGCTCCTAACCCTAGCTAACCCTAGCTCCTGACCCTAGCTCCTTACCCTAGCTCCTAACCCTAGCTCCTGACCCAAGCTCCTAAACCTAGCTCCTGACCCTAAACGTAACTCTAACCCTAGCTCCTAACCCTAGCTCCTAACCCTGACCCTAAACGTAACTCTAACCCCTAGCTCCTAAACCCTAACCCTAGCTCCTAACCCTAGCTCCTAACCCTAGCTCCTAACCCTAGCTCCTAACCCTATTCCTGACCCTAGCTCCTGACCCTGAACCTAGCTCCTGACCCTGAACCTAGCTCCTAACCCTAGCTCCTAACCCTACCTCCTAACCCTATTCCTGACCCTAGCTCCTAGCCCTAGCTCCTAACCCTAGCTCCTGACCCTAGCTCCTGATACTAGCTCCTAACCCTAGCTCCTGACCCTAGCTCCTAACCCTATCTCCTGACCCTATCTCCTGACCCTAGCTCCTAACCCTTGCTCCTGACCCTGACCCTAAACATAACTCTATCCCTAGCTCCTAACCCTAGCTCTTAACCCTAGCTCCTGACCCTAGCTCCTGACCCTAGCTCCTAACCCTAGCTCCTGACCCTGACCCTAAAGGTAACTCTAACCCAAGTTCTCTCCTTAAATGTCCTCAGTTGATCAAATATTTTTTTCCCCCCTAAACCTAACCTTAACCCTAACACTAATTCTAACCTTAACCATAAACCCAATAGAAATAACATTTGACCTTGTGGGGACTAACAAATTGTACCCCGTGTTTGTTTACTATTCTTGTGGGGACTTCTGGTCCCCACCAGTAGAGTTAAACATGTCCACACACACACACACACACACTAAGATTAACACGATGGTCCTTGAGCACCCCACACACGTAGCCGGTGAGCTGAGCCAAACGAGTCTGTGTGTAAATCACCTAGTCTTATTAACAGCTCAGTAAACCCCAGTGTGTTCATACCAGTCTGCTAGACTCTGGGCGTCCATCAAACTGCCTGATGAATTACCACCCCGAGGACCCCACAGCCTCAGGACCATCAGGCAGTCAATCGGATACCTGCCCTGGCATAACTTACACACCTCATCACAGGAATGGAGAGGGGGGGACAGAGAGAAGAGGGACAGAGAGAGGAGGGACAGAGAGAGGAAGGACAGAGAGGGGGGAGCAGAGAGAGGAGGGACAGAGAGAAGAGGGACAGAGAGAGGAGAGGGATAGAGAGAGGGGGGGACAGAGAGAGGAGGGACAGAGAGGAGGGACAGAGAGAGGAAGGACAGAGAGGGGGAGCAGAGAGAGGAGGGACAGAGAGAAGAGGGACAGAGAGAAGAGGGACAGAGAGAAGAGGGACAGAGAGAGGAGAGGGATAGAGAGAGGGGGGACAGAGAGAGGAGGGACAGAGAGAGGAGGGACAGAGAGAGGAGAAACAGAGAGGGGGGGACAGAGAGAGGAGAAACAGAGATAGGAGAGACAGAGAGGGGGGGACAGAGAGAGGGGGGACAGAGAGAGGGGGGACAGAGAGAGGGGGGACAGAGAGAAGAGGGACAGAGAGAAGAGGGACAGAGAGAGGAGGGACAGAGAGAAGAGGGACAGAGAGAAGAGGGACAGAGAGAGGAGGGAGACAGAGAGAGGAGGGACAGAGAGAGGTGAGGTAGGGAGGAGAATGATAGAGAGAGGAGAGACAGAGTGAGGAGAGGGACAGAGTGAGGAGAGGTAGGGAGGAGAAGGACAGAGAGAGGAGGGGTACAGAGAGAGGAGGGACAGAGAGAGGAGAGGTAGGGAGGAGAATGATAGAGAGAGGAGGGACAGGGTGAGGAGAGGGACAGAGTGAGGAGAGGTAGGGAGGAGAAGGACAGAGAGAGGAGAGACAGAGAGAGGAGGGACAGAGAGAGGAGAGACAGAGAGAGGAGGGACAGAGAGAGGGGGACAGAGAGAGGAGAGACAGAGAGAAGAGGGACAGAGAGAGGGGGGACAGAGAGAGGGGGGACAGAGAGAAGAGGGACAGAGAGGAGGGACAGAGAGAGGAGGGACAGAGAGAAGAGGGACAGAGAGAAGAGGGACAGAGAGAGGAGGGAGACAGAGAGAGGAGGGAGACAGAGAGAGGAGAAGGATAGAGAAAGGAGGGACAGAGAGAGTAGAGGGACAGAGAGAGGAGAGGTAGGGAGGAGAAGGATAGAGAGAGGAGGGACAGAGAGAGGAGAAACAGAGAGGGGGGGACAGAGAGAGGAGAAACAGAGATAGGGGAGACAGAGAGGGGGGGACAGAGAGAGGGGGACAGGTGGAGGAGGGACAGAGAGAGGGGGGACAGAGAGAGGAGGGACAGAGAGAGGAGGGACAGAGGGGAGGCAGAGAGAGGAGGGACAGAGAGAGGAGGACAGAGAGAGGGGGGACAGAGAGAGGAGAGACAGAGAGAAGAGGGACAGAGAGAAGAGGGACAGAGAGAGGAGAGACAGAGAGAGGAGAGACAGAGAGAGGAGGGACAGAGAGAGGGGGGACAGAGAGAGGAGGGACAGAGAGAAGAGGGACAGAGAGAGGGGGGACAGAGAGAGGGGGGACAGAGAGAGGAGGGACAGAGAGAAGAGGGACAGAGAGAAGAGGGACAGAGAGAGGAGGGAGACAGAGAGAGGAGGGAGACAGAGAGAGGAGAGACAGAGAGAGGAGAGGTAGGGAGGAGAAGGATAGAGAAAGGAGGTACAGAGAGAGGAGAGGGACAGAGAGAGGAGAGGTAGGGAGGAGAAGGATAGAGAGAGGAGGGACAGAGTGAGGAGAGGTAGGGAGGAGAAGGACAGAGAGAGGAGGGACAGAGAGAGGAGAGGTAGGGAGGAGAAGGATAGAGAGAGGAGGGACAGAGACAGGAGAAGTAGGGAGGAGAAGGACAGAGAGAGGAGGGACAGAGAGAGGAGAGGTAGGAAGGAGAATGATAGAGAGAGGAGGGACAGAGAGAGGAGAGGTAGGGAGGAGAAGGATAGAGAGAGGAGGGACAGAGAGAGGAGAGGTAGGGAGGAGAAGGATAGAGAGAGGAGAGGTAGGGAGGAGAAGGACAGAGAGAGGAGGGACAGAGAGAGGAGAGGTAGGGAAGAGAAGGATAGAGAGAGGAGGGACAGAGAGAGGAGAGGTAGGGAGGAGAAGGATAGAGAGAGGAGGGACAGAGAGAGGAGAGGTAGGGAAGAGAAGGATAGAGAGAGGAGGGACAGAGAGAGGAGAGGTAGGGAGGAGAAGGATAGAGAGAGGAGGGACAGAGAGAGGAGAGGGACAGAGTGAGGAGAGGTAGGAGAAGGACAGAGAGAGGAGGGACAGAGAGAGGAGAGGTAGGGAGGAGAAGGACAGAGAGAGGAGGGACAGAGAGAGGAGAGGTAGGGAGGAGAAGGACAGAGAGAGGAGGGACAGAGTGAGGAGAGGTAGGGAGGAGAAGGACAGAGAGAGGAGGGACAGAGTGAGGAGAGGTAGGGAGGAGAAGGATATAGAGAGGAGAGGTAGGGAGGAGAGGATAGAGAGAGGAGAGGTAGGGAGGAGAAGGACAGAGAGAGGAGAGGTAGGGAGGAGAAGGACAGAGAGAGGAGAGGACAGAGAGAGGAGGGACAGAGAGAGGAAGGACAGAGAGGGGGACTAACGTGTCAGAGGAGAGGTGACAGAGCATTTAGCTCAACAATGGCACAGAATCAAACAGACTCCAACCAAATGCAAAGGGATTTAGAGACCAGGTTCAGAGGTAATTCAACAGAGAGGAGGGACAGAGATCACAGGAGGGACTTATGGAAATAAAGACACAGCTGAGGGGGAGCAGACCATAAGCAACTTCATTTTCCATACAGGGACAGTGCTATATTAAAGACCAGGGACAGTGCTATATTAACCAGACCATCCCCTGGCACAGTGCTATATTAACCAGACCAGAGGGACAGACCAGACCATCCCCTGGAGAGGGATCCTGGACAGTGCTATATTAACCAGACCATCCCCTGGGTGTTATATTAACCAGGGACAGTGCTATATTAACCAGACCATCCCCTGGCACAGTGCTATATTAACCAGACCATCCCCTGACAGTGTTATATTAACCAGACCATCCCCTGGCACAGTGTTATATTAACCAGGGACATATTAACACAGACCAGGGACAGTGTTATATTAACCAGACCATCCCCTGGCACAGTGTTATATTAAAACCAGTCAGTGTTATATTAACCAGGGCACAGTGCTATATTAACCAGACCATCCCCTGATAGTGCTATATTAACAGACCATCCCCTGGCACAGTGCTATATTAACCAGACCATCCCCTGGTACAGTGTTATATTAACCAGACCATCCCCTGGCACAGTGCTATAACCAGGGGGCTATATTAACCAGACCATCCCCTGGCACAGTGCTATATTAACAGACCATCCCCTGGCACAGTGCTATATTAACACAGACCATCCCCTGAGGACCAGACCATCCCCTGGCACAGGGACAGTACAGTGCTATATTAACCAGACCATCCCTGGCACAGACAGACCATCCCCTGGGACAGTGCTATATTAACCAGACCATCCCCTGGCACAGTGAGACCATCCCCTGGTAGGACCAGACCATCCCCTGGCACAGTGCTATAGTAACCAGACCATCCCCTGGCACAGGGACCATCCCCTGGCACAGTGTAACCAGTTATAGTTAAGGACAGACCATCCCCTGGCACAGTGCTATATTAACCAGACCATCCCCTGGCACAGGTAGGGAGGATATGCTATATTAACCAGACCATCCCCTGGAGGGACCATCCCCTGAGTGACCAGACCATCCCCTGGACAGTGCTATATTAACCAGACCATTCCCTGGCACAGTGGTAGACCATCCCCTCGAGTGCTATATTAACCAGACCATCCCCTGGGACAGTGTTATATTAACCAGACCATCCCCTGGGACAGTGTTATATTAACCAGACCATCCCCTGGCACAGTGCTATATTAACCAGACCATCCCCTGGACAGTGCTATATAAGACCAGGGACAGACCAGAGGGGGACAGTGCTATATTAACCAGACCATCCCCTGGGGGCTATATTAACCAGACCATCCCCTGGGACAGTGCTATATTAACCAGACCATCCCTGGAGTGCTATATTAACCAGACCATCCCCTGGCACAGTGCTATATTAACCAGACCATCCCCTGGCACAGTGCTATATTAACCAGACCATCCCCTGGAGTGGACCATCCCCTGGCACAGTGCTATATTAACAGACCATCCCCTGGCACAGTGCTATATTAACCAGACCATTCCCTGGCACAGGCTATATTAACAGACCATCCCTGGCACAGTGCTATATTAACCAGACCATCCCTGGCACAGTGCTATATTACCAGGGACAGTGCTATATTAACCAGACCATTCCCTGGCACAGTGCTATATTAACCAGACCATCCCCTGGCACAGGTCAGGGAGTGTTATATTAGTGCTATATTAACCAGACCATCCCCTGGGACAGTGTTAGGAGAAACAGACCAGGGGCTATATTAACAGACCATCCCCTGGTACAGTGCTATATTAACCAGACCATAGGGGAGACAGTACAGTGCTATATTAACCAGACCATCCCCTGGGACAGTGTGACCATCCCTAGTGCTATTAACCAGATCCCCTGGTACAGTGCTATATTAACCAGACCAGAGGGGGGGGACAGTGCTATATTAACCAGACCAGGGACCAGACCAGAGGAGGGACAGTGCTAACCAGACCATACAGGATATTAACCAGATCCCCTGGCACAGGAGGGACAGAGACCATCCCCTGGTACAGGCTATATTAACCAGACCATCCCCTGGTACAGTGCTATATTAACCAGACCAGCACAGTGCTATATTAACCAGACCATCCCCTGGGACAGTGCTATATTAACCAGACCAGAGGCTATATTAACAGACCATCCCCTGGCAGGAGAGACAGTGCTATATTAACCAGACCATCCCCTGGAGTGGACAGACCCAGACCATCCCTGGACAGTGAGGGACAGTGCTATATTAACCAGACCAGGGCTATATTAACCAGACCATCCCCTGGGGGACCAGACCATCCCTGGGGGGACCAGACAGTGGAGGGACAGATAGAAGACCAGGGACAGATATTAACCAGACCATCCCCTGGCACAGTGCTATATTAACCAGACCAGGAGTGCTATATTAACCAGACCATCCCCTGGGAGGGAGACAGTGCTATATTAACCAGACCAGAGACCATCCCCTGGCACAGTGCTATATTAACCAGACCATCCCCTGTTAGTGCTATATTAACCAGACCATCCCCTGGCACAGTGTACAGACCATCCCCTGTTAGTGCTATATTAACCAGGGACAGACCATCCCCTGGCACAGTGCTATATTAACCAGACCAGGTAGGGAGACCAGCACAGTGCTATATTAACCAGACCATCCCCTGGCACAGTGCTATATTAACCAGACCATCCCCTGGTACAGTGCTATATTAACCAGACCATCCCCTGGAGAAGGACAGACCAGTTAGTGATTAACCAGACCAGAGGACAGGTAAGGGACCAGAAGGATATTAAGAGAGGAGGGACAGAGACAGGAGACCAGTACAGTGCTATATTAACCAGACCATCCCCTGGACAGTGCTATATTAACCAGACCAGGAGTGCTATATTAACCAGACCATCCCCTGTAACCAGACCACAGTGCTATATTAACCAGACCATCCCCTGGCACAGTGCTATATGATACCAGACCATCCCCTGGCACAGTGGACAGACCAGTCACAGTGCTATATTAACCAGACCATAGTGTTATACCAGACCAGGCACAGTGGACCAGGCATGCACAGTGCTATATTAACCAGACCATCCCCTGGAGGGACAGACCAGTTAGTGATATTAACCAGACCATCCCCTGGCACAGGCAATATAGAGACCATTCCCTGGACAGTGCTATATTAACCAGACCAGGACAGTGCTATATTAACCAGACCATCCCCTGGCACAGTGATTAACCAGACCATCCCCTGGGAGTGCTATATTAACCAGACCATCCCCTGGTACAGTGTTATATTAACCAGACCATCCCCTGGAGGGACACCAGACCATCCCCTGGTACAGTGTTATATTAACCAGACCATCCCCTGGCACAGTGCTATATTAAGAGACCAGGAGGGACCAGACCATCCCCTGGCACAGTGCTATATTAACCAGACCATCCCCTGGACAGTGCTGTAGGACCAGACCATCCCCTGGACAGTGCTATATTAAGGGGGACCAGAAGGCTATATTAACCAGACCATCCCTGGGAGTGGACCAGACCATCCCTTGGACAGTGGACCAGCACAGTGCTATATTAACCAGACCAGGTAGTGCTATATTAACAGACCAGAGTGGAGGGACAACCAGAGGAGAGTGCTATATTAACCAGGGCACAGTGCTATATTAACAGACCATCCCTGTTAGGAGGGACAGACATCCCCTGTTAGTGCTATATTAACAGACCATCCCCTGGCACAGTGCTATATTAACCAGGTTAGTGAGACCAGGCACAGAACCAGACCAGGAGTGACAGACCATCCCCTGGTACAGTGCTATATTAACCAGACCATCCCCTGGCACAGTGCTATATTAACCAGACCATCCCCTGTTAGTGCTATATTAACCAGACCATCCCCTGGCACAGTGCTATATTAACCAGACCATCCCCTGGCACAGTGTTATATTAACCAGACCATCCCCTGGCACAGTGTATTAACCAGACCATCCCCTGGACAGTGTTATATAACCAGACCAGAGAGGAGACCAGGCACAGGAGGAGACCAGGACAGTGCTATATTAACCAGACCAGGTAGGGATATTAACCAGACCAGGACAGGATAGGTAACCAGACCAGAAGTGATAACCAGACCATCCCCTGGTACAGTGCTATAAAAGACCATCCCCTACAGTGCTATATTAACCAGACCATCCCCTGGTACAGTGTCCAGACCATGAGAGTGTGTCAGACCATTTAGCTATATTAACCAGACCATGGCAGGAGAATCAAACAGTGCTATATTAACCAGACCAAATGCAAAGTGCTATATTAAGCAGACCATCCCCTGTTCAGAGTGTATATTCAAATACAGTGTAACAGACCATCTGTATGTAAAATAATGACAAGTGCAATATTAACCAGACCATCACAAAATGGCACAGTGCTCCTTATGGATTAACCAGACCATCCCCTGGACACTTTTTGCTGACTATATATAAAAATGGGACCATAAGACCATCCCCTTCATATATTCCATACAAGACCATCCCCTGTACAGTGCTATATTAACCAGACCATCCCCTGGCACAGTGCTATATTAACCAGACCATCCCCTGTCACAGTGCTATATTAACCAGACCATCCCCTGGCACAGTGCTATATTAACCAGACCATCCCCTGGCACATTGCTATATTAACCAGACCATCTCCTGGCACAGTGCTATATTAACCAGACCATCCCCTGGCACAGTGTTATATTAACCAGACCATCCCCTGGCACAGTGTTATATTAACCAGACCATCCCCTGGCACAGTGTTATATTAACCAGACCATCCCCTGGCACAGTGCTATATTAACCAGACCATCCCCTGGTCACAGTGCTATATTAACCAGACCATCCCCTGGCACAGTGCTATATTAACCAGACCATCCCCTGGCACAGTGCTATATTAACCAGACCATTAACCAGACCCCTGGCACAGTGCTATATTAACCAGACCATCCCCTGGTACAGTGTTATATTAACCAGACCATCCCCTGGCACAGTGCTATATTAACCAGACCATCCCCTGGCACAGTGCTATATTAACCAGACCATCCCCTGGTACAGTGCTATATTAACCAGACCATCCCCTGGTACAGTGTTATATTAACCAGACCATCCCCTGGCACAGTGCTATATTAACCAGACCATCCCCTGGCACAGTGCTATATTAACCAGACCATCCCCTGGCACAGTGCTATATTAACCAGACCATCCCCTGGCACAGTGCTATATTAACCAGACCATCCCCTGGCACAGTGCTATATTAACCAGACCATCCCCTGGCACAGTGCTATATTAACCAGACCATCCCCTGGCACAGTGTTATATTAACCAGACCATCCCCTGGCACAGTGCTATATTAACCAGACCATCCCCTGGTACAGTGCTATATTAACACAGACCCGCCCCTGGCACAGTGTTATATTAACCAGACCATCCCCTGGCACAGTGCTATATTAACCAGACCATCCCCTGGCACAGTGCTATATTAACCAGACCATCCCCTGGTACAGTGTTATATTAACCAGACCATCCCCTGACACAGTGCTATATTAACCAGACCATCCCCTTGCATGACACAGTGCTATATTAACCAGACCATTCCCTGGCACAGTGCTATATTAACCAGACCATTCCCTGGCACAGTGCTATATTAACACACTGGGGTGTTAACGAGGGGTGGAAACTCAGGATACTAGACAATTAGGACTCTGAGTCAGCTAATATAAATCTCTATAAGTCTGGAACAGTAATGGTACATTGCGATCACAAACAGTTTCAGCTGGACTTTCACCTAATTAAAGAATTAGCCCAGCATGAGAAGCTCTCCCTTGAGAAAGATAGCCCCACCCCGAGCGGGTCAGACCAGACCTCTTCATTACATAACCCCACAGACGAGAAACCCCAAGTGGAAAGTCAACCTCCCAGCACAGATTACTACCCCCTCATTGAAATGAAGGATACATTCACCCAGCTGGAGGTAAGGCAGGTGGAGCTGGAACAGCAGGTGATTACACTCCAGGCAGCACAGACCCAGACCAGCACAACAACACCCCCTTTACCAGACCCGGAGAGCTGGAGGTGGAGAGAGATTTATCTGCACTCTGGACTGTAGTGAGACAACATCTACAAGAGAAAAAGTTAGAGCAGGAGAAGAACAGAGCACTAGAGCAGAGGATCAGATTGCTGGAGGAGAGGGTGAGGGGGATGGAGGAGAGGGTGAGGGGGATGGAGGAGAGGGTGAGGGGGATGGCGGGTGACAGAGAACAACCTACTGGCCACGCAAGCTGGACAAAACGTTCCACTGTAATAGTGAAGGTGTAAACTTGGGAGTAGAAAATATTAACAGTACATTTGACCTATCAGCTTCCCTATCAAATCTAAAAACCTCAAATAGAAAACCCGAAGAAAATGTACAATGACAAATGGTTTGATGAAGAATTTAAGAACCTATGAATGAAATTGAGAAACCTATCCAACCAAAAACATAGAGACCCAGAAAAGCTGAGTCTACGCCTTCACTATGGTGAATCACTAAAACAATACAAAAATACACTACGGAAAAAGAAGGAACAGCACGTCAGCAATCAGCTCAATGTAATTGAAGTATCCATAGACTCTAACCACTTCTGCGATAATTGGAAAACACTAAACAAACAACAACACAAAGAGCTTTCTATCCAAAACGGAGATGTGTGGATAAACCACTTCTCCAATCTTTTTGGCTCTATAACAAAGAACAAACAACAAAAACATATACATGATCAAATACAAATCTTAGAATAAGCTATTAAAGACCCACTGGATTCTCCAATTACATTGAATGAACTACAGGACAAAATACAAACCCCCAACCCAAAACGGCTTGTGGGGTTGATGGTATCCTCAATGAAAATATCAATTTAACTCAGCAAAAAAAGAAATGTCCTCTCACTGTCAACTGTGTTGATTTTCGGCAAACTTAACATGTTTAAATATTTATATGAACAAAACAAGATTCAACAACTGAGACATAAACTGAACAAGTTCCACATCCATGTGACTAACAGAAATGGAATAATGTGTCCCTGAACAAAGGGGGGGGGGGGTCAAAATCAAAAGTAACAGTCAGTATCTGGTGTGGCCACCAGCTGCATTAACCTGTTACATGTATGGGGGCGCTATTTCATTTTTGGATAAACAGACGTGCCCGTTTTAAGCGCAATATTTTGTCACAAAAAGATGCTCGACTATGCATATCATTGATAGCTTTGGAAAGAAAACACTCTGACATTTCCAGAACTGCAAAGATATTGTCTGTGAGTGCCCCAGAACAGATGCTACAGGCAAAACCAAGATGAAACTTCAACCAGGAAATGAGCAGGATTTTTGAGGCTCTGTTTTTCATTGTCTCCTTATATGGCTGTGAATGCGCAAGGAATGAGTCTGCCCGATCTATCGTTTCCCCAAGGTGTCTGCAGCATTGTGACGTATTTGTAGGCATATCATTGGAAGATTGACCATAAGAGACTACATTTGCCAGGTGTCCGCCCGGTGTCCACCGTCGAAATTGGTGCGTCATCTTCAACTGCACGTCTTTTTCCAAGCAATTCACAGGAGAAAGGAGACTACCACGAACGATATATCAATGAAGAGATATGTGAAAAACACATTGAGGATTGATTCTAAACAGCGTTTGCAGTGTTTCAGTCGATATTATGGAGTTAATTTGGAAAACAGTTTGCCGTTTTGATGACTGAATTTTTTATTTTTTTTGGTACCCAAACGTGATGTACAAAACGGAGCGATTTCTCCTACACAAAGAATCTTTCAGGAAAAACTGAACATTTGCTATGTAACTGAGAGTCTCCTCATTGAAAACATCCGAAGTTCTTCAAAGGTAAATGATTTTATTTGAATCCTTTTCTGGTTTTTGTGTAAATGTTGCCCGCTAAATGCTACGCTAAATGCTACGCTAAATGCTACGCTAGCTATCACAAATGCTTGTTTTGCTATGGTTCAAAAGCATATTTTGAAAATCTGAGATGACAGTGTTGTTAAGAAAAGGCTAAGCTTGAGAGCTAGCACATTCATTTCATTTCATTTGCGATTTTCATAAATAGTTAACGTTACGTTACGTTATGCTAATGAGCTTGAGGCTATAACTGGATACAGGTTTTTTTCATAGCCAAACATGAACAAAATGGAGCGATTTGTCCTACACAAATAATATTTTTTTGAAAAACTGAACATTTGCTATCTAACTGAGAGTTTCCTCATTGAAAACATCTGAAGTTCTTCAAAGATAAATTATTTTATTTGAATGATTTTCTTGTTTTTGTGAAAATGTTGCTGGCTGAATTCTAGGCATATAGCTATGCTAGCTATCAATACTCTTACACAAATGCTTGTTTAGCTATGGTTGAAAAGCATATTTTGAAAATCTGAGATGACAGTGTTGTTAACAAAAGTCTAAGCTTGAGAGCAAATATATTTATTTCATTTCATTTGCGATTTTCATGAATAGTTAACGTTGCGTTATGCTAATGAGCTTGAGGCTATAAATAGAATCCCGGATCCGGGATTGCTCAACGCAAGAAGTTAAGAACATTGGATTTATAGAAAGTTGGATTTTATGCATTAAGTACTGCAGTGCATCTCCTCCTCATGGACTGCACCAGATGTGCCAGTTCTTGCTGTGAGATGTTGCCCCACTCTTCCACCAAGGCACCTGCAAGTTCCCGGACATTTCTGGGTGGAATGTCCCTAGCCCTCACCCTCCAATCCAACAGGTCCCAGGCATGCACAATGGGATTGAGATCTGCTGACATTCCTGTCTTGCAGGAAATCAGACATACTTTTCGTTCTGTGCTTAGTGTAATGCTGGAGGGTCATGTCAGGATGAGCCTGCAGGAAGGGTACCACATGAGGGAGGGTCATGTCAGGATGAGCCTGCAGGAAGGGTACCACATGAGGGAGGAGCATGTCTTCCCTGTAACTCACAGCGTTGAGATTGCCTACAATGACAACAAACTCAGTCCGATGATGCTGTGACACACCGCCCCAGACCATGACGGACCCTCCAAATTGATCCCGCTCCAGGGTACAGGCCTCAGTGTAACGCTCATTCATTCCTTCAACGATAAACCCAAATCCGACCATCACCCCTGGTGAGACAAAAACCGTGACTCGTCAGTGAAGAACACTTTTTGCCAATCCTGTCTGGTCCAGCGATGGTGGTTTTGTGCCCATAGGTGAAGTTGTTGCCGGTGATATCTGGAGAGGACCTTCTTTTGGAGTTTTTCAGACTCAGTAGAAATGCGTCTTTAGTGTCCTAAGTTTTCATAACTGTGACCTTAATTTCCTACCGTCTGTAAGCTGTTAGTGTCTTAACGTCTTGATGACTGGGGGGGGAGTATTGAGTAGCTTGGATGTTTAAGGTGCCCAGAGTAAACTGCCTGCTACTCAGCCATAAAAGCTAGAATATGCATATAATCACTATATTTGGATAGAAAACACTCTGAAGTTTCTAAAACAGTTTGAATGATGTCTTTGAGTATAACATAACTCATATGGCAGGCAAAAACCTGAGAAAAATCCAACAAGGAAGTGGGAAATCTGAGGTTTGTAGGTTTTCAACTCTTAGCCTATCAAAGATACAGTAGGATACTGGTCATGTTGCACTTCCTAAGGCTTCTAATAGATGTCAACAGTCTTTGAACCTTGTTTGATGCTTCTACTGTGAAGGGGGGGGCGAATGAGAGGGGATTGAGTCAGGTGTCTGGCAGATTGCCTGTAAATTGATGTGGCTCTCTGTAAAATCACTGCATGTTTTGGAACTCTAACATATCACTCCAATGTAAAATTAGATATTTGGATATAAATATGCACTTTATCGAACAAAACATACATGTATTGCGTAACATGAAGTCCTATGAGTGTCATCTGATGAAGATCATCAAAGGTTAGTGATTCATTTTATCTATATTTCTGCTTTTTGTGAATCCCATCTTTGGCTGGAAAAAATTGTTTTTCTGTGACTTGGTGGTGACCTAACATAACCGTTTTTAGTGCTTTCGCTGTAAAGCCTTTTTGAAATCAGACACCAAGCCAGTCTCCAGATCTCAACCCCATAGAAAATCTTTGGAAGGAGTTGAAAGTCCGTGTTGCCAGCAACAGCCCCAAAACATCACTGCTCTAGAGGAGATCTGCATGGAGGAATGGGCCAAATTACCAGCAACAGTGTGTGAAAACCTTGTAAAGACTTTTGACCTCTGTCATTGCCAACAAAGGGTATAGAACAAAGTAGTGAAATAAACTTTTGTTATTGACCAAATACTTATTTTCCACCATAATTTGCAAATTCATTCATTAAAGATCCTACGATATGATTTTTGGGATTTTTTCACTCATGTTGTCTGTCATAGTTGAAGTGTACCTATGATGAAAATTACAGGCCTCATCTTTTTAAGTGGGAGAACTTGCACAATTGGTGGCTGACTAAATATTTTTTTGCCCCACTGTATGTATGTATGTATGTATGTATGTATGTATATATATATATATATATATATATATATATATATATATATATATATATACACACACGCGCATATATATACACACACACGCATATTTGTATATATATATATGTGTATATACACATATCGATGAATTGGTGAGGGCACTAGAATAGTCTGCAGCACCCGGACTCACCCTACTAGAATCTGAAGTCAAATGTCTACTGTTTGACCTGGGCCCTGACAGTAAATCTCAGTAAGACCAAAATAATTGTGTTCCAAAAAAGGTCCAGTCGCCAGGGCCACAAATACAAATTCCAGGTAGACACCGTTGCCCTAGAGCACACAAAAAACTATACATATCTCGGCCTAAACATCAGCAACCCACAGGTAACTTCCAGAAAGCTGTGAACGATCTGCGAGACAAGGCAAGAAGGGTCTTCAGTGCCATCAAAAGGAACATAACATCGACATACCAATTAGGATCTGGCTAAAAATACTTGAATCAGTTATAGAACCCATTGCCCTTTATGGTTGTGAGGTGTGGGGTCACACCAAATTGAGACTGCATGCAGAATTATGCAAAAATATCCTCCTGTACAACGTAAAACACCAAATAATGCATGCAGAGCAGAATTAGACCGATACACACGAATTATCAAAATCTAGAAGAGAGCCGTTAAATTCCACAACCACCTAAAAGGAAGCGAATCCCAAACCTTCCATAACAAAGCCATCACCTACAGAGAGATGAACCTGGAGAAGAGTCCCCTAAGCAAGCTGGTCCTGGGGCTCTGTTCACAAACACAAACAGACCCCATAGAGCCCCTGGACAGCAACACACTTAGACCCAAACAAATCATGAGAAAACAAAAAGATAATTACTTGACATTGGAAAGAATTAACAAAAAAACAGAGCGAACTAGTTTGCTATTTAGCCCTAAACAGAGAGTACACAGTGGCAGAATACCTGACCACTGTGACTGACCCAAACTTTAGGAAAGCTTTGAATATGTACAGACTCAATGAGCATAACCTTGCTATTGAGAAAGAACACCATAGGCAGACATGGCTCTCAAGAGAAGACAGGCTATGTGCTCACTGCCCACAAAATGAGGTGGAAACTGAGCTGCACTTCCTAACCTCCTGCCCAATGTATGACCATATTAGAGACACATATTTCCCTCAGATTACACAGATCAACAAAGAATTCAACAACAAACCCAATTTTGATAAACTCCCATATCTACTGGGTGAAATACCACAGTGTGCATCACAGCAGCAAGATTTGTGACCTGTTGCCACAAGAAAAGGGCAACCAGTGAAGAACAAACACCATTGTAAAACCAACCCATATTTATGTTTATTTATTTTCCCTTTTGTACTTTAACCATTTGCACATTGTTGCAACACTGTACACACATAATATGACATTTGAAATGTCTTTATTATTTTGGAACTTTGTGAGTGTAATGTTTACTGTTCATTTTTATTGTTTATTTCACTTTTGTATTATATTTCCCTTGCCAATAATGTCTCTTGAATTGAATTGAACTGAGAGGAGAGGGATAGAGAGATATAGGGATAGAGAGACGGACAGAGAGATAGAGGGATACAGAGACATAGAGATAGAGAGAGGGATAGAGAGACAGATGATAGAGAGATATTGGGATAGAGAGACGGATAGAGAGACTTAGGGATAGAGAGAGGGCGATAGAGAGAGGGATAGAGGGATATAGGGATAGAGAGATAGAGAGACATAGGGATGGAGAGATAGAGGGATAGAGAGATAGAGAGACATAGGGATGGAGAGATAGAGGGATAGAGAGAGGGGGATAGAGAGAGGGATAGAGAGAGTGATAGAGTGATAGAGAGATATATAGATAGGGATAGAGGGATAGAGAGATATAGGGATAGAGAGAGTGATAGAGGGATAGAGAGATATAGGGATAGAGAGACATAGGGATAGAGAGATATAGGGATAGAGAGATAGAGGGATAGAGAGATAGAGGGATAGAGAGATATAGGGATAGAGCGATATAGGGATAGAGAGATAGAGGGATAGAGAGATAGAGGGATAGAGAGATATAGGGATAGAGCGATAGAGGGATAGAGCGATATAGGGATAGAGAGATAGAGGGATAGAGAGATAGAGGGATAGAGAGATATAGGGATAGAGAGATATAGGGATAGCGATAGAGGGATAGAGAGATATAGGGATAGAGAGATAGAGGGATAGAGAGATAGAGGGATAGAGAGATATAGGGATAGAGAGATAGAGGGATAGAGAGATATAGGGATAGAGAGACAGATGATAGAGAGATAGAGGGATAGAGAGAGGGATACAGAAATTGATAGAAAGGATAGAGATTGAGAAAGGAGAGGGATAGATATATAAATATATATATATATATAAATAGAGAGGAGAGGGGTCAGAGGATGCTAATGTGGCGAGGATACATCCGTCCAACATTAAATTACACGAGGCAGTCCTGCCTTTTGTCGTTGTTATGGTGACTAGTTGTGCCTACCCACAGACCAAAGGGTTAGACAACCTGGCGATGACATTCTTGTTGCGTGTTTGTTATGTGTGCGTGTATGTGATCACAGCCAGCCAGACCCCACCCCCCCAGGCAATAGGGCCAGATGACACACAGATGTGACACTCTTGCTGTAGTCACCGGGTCTCCTTTGTAGCAGTCTAATTAACATGAAAGGTCTGCTGTTAGAGCACAGCACTATAAATACCTATTGTTACAGCTGGTCACATCATAAAGGCTTTATTCTCGGGTGTATTAGATTACTATGGCTCAGTGTTGTAGTCGGAAGATGCCATGAACTATGTGTTCATGGATAAGTCTGAGGGTAATACTATTTCTAAATGTAAGTGACCTATAACCTCCCAGTGACCTGTAACCTCCCAGTGACCTATAACCTCCCAGTGACCTATAACCTCCCAGTGACCTATAACCTCCCATTGACCTATAACCTCCCAGTGACCTATAACCTCCCAGTGACCTATAACCTCCCAGTGACCTATAACCTCCCAGTGACCTATAACCTCCCAGTGACCTGTAACCTCCCAGTGACCTGTAACCTCCCAGTGACCTGTAACCTCCCAGTGACCTGTAACCTCCCAGTGACCTATAACCTCCCAGTGACCTGTAACCTCCCATTGACCTATAACCTCCCAGTGACCTGTTACCTCCCAGTGACCTGTAACCTCCCAGTGACCTGTAACCTCCCAGTGACCTGTAACCTCCCAGTGACCTATAACCTCCCAGTGACCTATAACCTTCCAGTGACCTATAACCTTCCAGTGTCCTATAAATATCCGTGTTCTAGTGTTGTTGTTTGTTGTTATTCACCTAGATTCAGAAAACTCCCATGATGTTCAAATAGCATATTCACCCTCTGACCCACGTGTGTCCAACTCATTACACGGAGGGCCGAGTGTCTGCAGTGATTCCACTCCACCCTTGTACTTGATTGATGCATTAAGGTCCCTGATTATTCAGGAACTCCCCTCACCTGGTTGTCTAGGTCCCTGATTATTAAGGAACTCCCCTCACCTGGTTGTCTAGGTCCCTGATTATTAAGGAACTCCCCTCACCTGGTTGTCTAGGTCACTGATTATTAAGGAACTCCCCTCACCTGGTTGTCTAGGTCCCTGATTATTAAGGAACTCCCCTCACCTGGTTGTCTAGGTCCCTGATTATTCAGGAACTCCCCTCACCTGGTTGTCTAGGTCCCTGATTATTCAGGAACTCCCCTCACCTGGTTGTCTAGGTCCCTGATTATTCAGGAACTCCCCTCACCTGGTTGTCTAGGTCACTGATTATTAAGGAACTCCCCTCACCTGGTTGTCTAGGTCCCTGATTATTCAGGAACTCCCCTCACCTGGTTGTCTAGGTCCCTGATTATTCAGGAACTCCCCTCACCTGGTTGTCTAGGTCACTGATTATTAAGGAACTCCCTCACCTGGTTGTCTAGGTCCCTGATTATTAAGGAACTCCCCTCACCTGGTTGTCTAGGTCCCTGATTATTAAGGAACTCTCCTCACCTGGTTGTCTAGGTCCCTGATTATTAAGGAACTCTCCTCACCTGGTTGTCTAGGTCACTGATTATTAAGGAACTCTCCTCACCTGGTTGTCTAGGTCCCTGATTATTAAGGAACTCTCCTCACCTGGTTGTCTAGGTCCCTGATTCATTTCAGGAACTCCCCATCACCTGGTTGTCTAGGTCCCTGATTATTCAGAAAACGCAAATAAAATTAAAATCTGGTTGTCTCAAGGTCCCTGATTATTCAAAACTCCCCTCACCTGGTTGTCTAGGTCCCTGATTATTAAGGAACATTTTCACAAAAGCCAGATCACCTAAAATCATTTCTAGGTCCCTGATTATTAAGGAACTCTCCTCACCTGGTTGTCTAGGTCACTGATTATTAAGGAACTCCCCTCACCTGGTTGTCTAGGTCCCTGATTATACAACGGAACTCCCCTCACCTGGTTGTCTAGGACTGGCAGATCCCTGATTATTCAGGAACTCCCCTCACCTGGTTGTCTAGGTCCCTGATTATTCAGGAACTCCCCGGACACCTGGTTGTCTAGGTCCCTGATTATTCAGGAACTCCCCAGACACCTGGTTGTCAGAAAGGTCACTGATTATTAAGGAACTGAAAGACCCCTCACCTGGTTGTCTGGATGGTCCTTGATTATTCAGGAACTCACGTTCACCTGGTTGTCTAGGTCCCTGATTATTCAGGCAAACTGCCCTCACCTGGTTGTCTATCTTGGTCACTGATTATTAAGGAACTCCCCTCACCTGGTTGTTTAGGTCCCTGATTATTCACAACTCCCCAAAAAAGTATTTAGTCACCTGGTTGTCTAGGTCCCTGATTATTCAGGAACTCAACCTCATCTGGATTTTTTATGAATCTAGGTCCCTGATTATTAAGGAACTCCCTCACCTGGTTGTCTAGGTCACTGATTATTGAAAGGAACTCCCCTCACCTGGTTGTCTAGGTCACTGATTATTAAGGAACTCCCCTCACCTGGTTGTCTAGGTCACTGATTACTAAGGAACTCCCCTCATCTGGTTGTCTAGGTCACTGATTATTAAGGAACTCCCTCACCTGGTTGTCTAGGTCACTGATTATTAAGGAACTCCCCTCACCTGGTTGTCTAGGTCACTGATTATTAAGGAACTCCCCTCACCTGGTTGTCTAGGTCACTGATTATTAAGGAACTGGCCCTAGACACCTGGTTGTCTAGGTCCCTGATTATTATTCTAGGAACTCCCCTCACCTGGTTGTCTAGGTCCCTGCATTATTAGTTGGATTCTAGACCCCTCACCTGGTTGTCTAGGTCCCTGATTATTAAGGAACTCCCCTCACCTGGTTGTTCAGGGTTTAATAAAACCTGCCGACACTAGGCAATTCATTAAATGAGTTTGACAGTTCGAAACAAAATCATGTGTATCTATTCACAACCACTATAATAAATAAATAAATATATACACACACACACAGTGGGGTAAAAAAGTATTTAGTCAGCCACCAATTGTGCAAGTTCTCCCACTTAAAAAGATGAGAGAGGCCTGTAATTTTCATCATAGGTACACTTCAACTATGAAGTCACATTGTATGATTTTTTATGAATTTATTTGCAAATTATGGTGGAAAATAAGTATACACACACACACTGTACCCAGGCCTCTCATTTGTTGTGTTCCCATTGGGCCCAATGGAGAAGCTGGCTATAAGTAGCACTTGGATCAGTCTACTGCTAATGAACAGACAGACACACACACACACACAACACACACTGAATGGAGGATACATTTAGCCTCCGATCTTGTTATGTTTACATAAACAGGCTTGATACAAGGACCTACGGGACCTCATTAAAAATGTCACGACGAGTGTGTGTGTGTCTGTGTGTGTCTACGTGTGTGTGTGTGTGTGTGTGTTTGAATACATAAGTCTAATAAAGCTGTAGAGTGTGTGTCGTTGGCATTCTAGACAACAACAAGCTGCAGGTTCCCTGTAGAGTGTGTGTCGTTGGCATTCTAGACAACAACAAGCGGCAGGTTCCCTGTAGAGGTGTGTAGTTGGCATTCTAGACAACAACAAGCTGCAGGTTCCATGTAGAGGTGTGTAGACAACAAGCGGCAGGTTCCCTGTAGAGGTGTGTAGTTGGCATTCTAGACAACAACAAGCTGCAGGTTCCCTGTAGAGGTGTGTAGTTGGCATTCTAGACAACAACAAGCGGCAGGTTCCCTGTAGAGGTGTGTAGTTGGCATTCTAGACAACAACAAGCGGCAGGTTCCCTGTAGAGGTGTGTCGTTGGCATTCTAGACAACAACAAGCGGCAGGTTCCCTGTAGAGGTGTGTCGTTGGCATTCTAGACAACAACAAGCGGCAGGTTCCCTGTAGAGGTGTGTCGTTGGCATTCTAGACAACAACAAGCTGCAGGTTCCCTGTAGAGGTGTGTAGTTGGCATTCTAGACAACAACAAGCGGCAGGTTCCCTGTAGAGTGTGTGTCGTTGGCATTCTAGACAACAACAAGCGGCAGGTTCCCTGTAGAGGTGTGTAGTTGGCATTCTAGACAACAACAAGCGGCAGGTTCCCTGTAGAGGTGTGTAGTTGGCATTCTAGACAACAACAAGCGGCAGGTTCCCTGTAGAGGTGTGTAGTTGGCATTCTAGACAACAACAAGCTGCAGGTTCCCTGTAGAGGTGTGTAGTTGGCATTTGGCATTCTAGACAACAGCAAGCGGCAGGTTCCCTGTAGAGGTGTGCAGTTGGCATTCTAGACAACAACAAGCGGCAGGTTCCCTGTAGAGGTGTGTAGTTGGCATTCTAGACAACAACAAGCGGCAGGTTCCCTGTAGAGGCGTGCAGTTGGCATTCTAGACAACAACAAGCGGCAGGTTCCCTGTAGAGGCCAGCCTGTGATGACAAGCCATTCTCTGCGTCCTTTCTGACCATAGTCCTGGCCGTGATTGACTGAGGAAGGTGTTTGTTGTTGCTGGCCCTTATCTGGGGTATCTTGGACTTGGCAGGGACAGGTAGCGCGAGGCTGTGCCAAAACAGACCAAAAACACCCACGTGCCTCAGAGATGATTTAACCTTGGTGGTACAGTACATGGCAAAAAAAAAAATGTTAAAAGAATTCCATTTGAATCCTTTTCTAATTGTTTTTATATGCCACCTCGTTCTCATTTTAGAAACTGGCAGTATGAGGATTCCCCTCTGATTAACCATGCTTTCCCCCCTTTTTTAAACATCATAATTCATTATACTGCAGTTCTTATAAGTTTATTTTCCCCACTTAGTAATTACAAGAGTTCCTCTGTCCAGTATCTGTGTTCTTTTGCCCATCTTAACCTTTTCTTTTTATTGGCCAGTCTGAGATATGGCTTTTTCCTTGCAACTCTGTCTAGAAGGCCAGCATCCCGGAGTCACCTCTTCACTGTTGACATTGAGACTGGACAGAGGAACTCTGTCTAGAAGGCCAGCATCCCGGAGTCACCTCTTCACTGTTGACATTGAGACTGGACAGAGGAATGCCTGAGCCAGCATCCCGGAGTCACCTCTTCACTGTTGACAGAGGAACTCTGTCTAGAAGGCCAGCATCCCGGAGTCACCTCTTCACTGTTGACATTGAGACTGGTCTTTTGCGGGTACTATTTAAAAAGAAGTTGCCAGTTGAGGACTTGAGGATTCTGTTTCTCAAACTTCACACGCTAATGTACTTGTCCCTCTACTCAGTTGTGCACCGGGGCCTCCCACTCCTCTTTCTATTCTGGTTATTCATCTCACGCTGCGCCTCGGTCTCCTCTGTAAAACGAACGTGACACAAGGACATTTTCTAGGTGACCCCAAACTTTTGACCAGTAGTGTATGTTCATGTCTTAGTTGTTATTCAGCACTGTCAACACTTCAACACTTTTAGGCTTTTACGCTATAAAATACAACAAACGTATATACATGTATTACCAGTGTGATTGTATACCTAAAATTCTGAATTATAATTTGTTCTGAGAAGAACAACATTATCAGGGTAATTCAAGCAAAGCCAATATGCATTGATAATGTATTGGGCCTATAGCTGACTGTACAATCCACATTGCTACAGAACTATTTAATAGGCTAATGTTGCATTAGTCATGTAAAGAAAATCTCAAAGTGATCTTGAATGAGAAAAGGTACCACTGACTGAAGTCTGGGGATCGATAATCTGGAACAACATTTACAGAGAGGAACGGCAGGATCGATAATCTGGAACAACATTTACAGAGAGGAACGGCAGGATCGATAATCTGGAACAACATTTACAGAGAGGAACGGCAGGATCGATAATCTGGAACAACATTTACAGAGAGGAACGGCAGGATCGATAATCTGGAACAACATTTACAGAGAGGAACGGCAGGATCGATAATCTGGAACAACATTTACAGAGAGGAACGGCAGGATCGATAATCTGGAACAACATTTACAGAGAGGAACGGCAGGATCGATAATCTGGAACAACATTTACAGAGAGGAACGGCAGGATCGATAATCTGGAACAACATTTACAGAGAGGAACGGCAGGATCGATAATCTGGAACAACATTTACAGAGAGGAACGGCAGGATCGATAATCTGGAACAACATTTACAGAGAGGAACGGCAGGATCGATAATCTGGAACAACATTTACAGAGAGGAACGGCAGGATCGATAATCTGGAACAACATTTACAGAGAGGAACGGCAGGATCGATAATCTGGAACAACATTTACAGAGAGGAACGGCAGGATCGATAATCTGGAACAACATTTACAGAGAGGAACGGCAGGATCGATAATCTGGAACAACATTTACAGAGAGGAACGGCAGGAGGATCGATAATCTGGAACAACATTTACAGAGAGGAACGGCAGGATCGATAATCTGGAACAACATTTACAGAGAGGAGCAGGATCGATAATCTGGATCGATAATCTGGAACAACATTTACAGAGAGGAACGGCAGGATCGATAATCTGGAACAACATTTACAGAGAGGAACGGCAGGATCGATAATCTGGAACAACATTTACAGAGAGGAACGGCAGGATCGATAATCTGGAACAACATTTACAGAGAGGAACGGCAGGATCGATAATCTGGAACAACATTTACAGAGAGGAACGGCAGGATCGATAATCTGGAACAACATTTACAGAGAGGAACGGCAGGATCGATAATCTGGAACAACATTTACAGAGAGGAACGGCAGGATCGATAATCTGGAACAACATTTACAGAGAGGAACGATAATCTGCAGGATCGATAATCTGGAACAACATTTACAGAGAGGAACGGCAGGATCGATAATCTGGAACAACATTTACAGAGAGGAACGGCAGGATCGATAATCTGGAACAACATTTACAGAGAGGAACGGCAGGATCGATAATCTGGAACAACATTTACAGAGTGGAACGGCAGGATCGATAATCTGGAACAACGTTTACAGAGAGGAACGGCAGGATCGATAATCTGGAACAACATTTACAGAGAGGAACGGCAGGATCGATAATCTGGAAAATGGGAGATGTTACACTGAATAGAGAGGTGAAAGACAGACACAGTGTTGGTAAAAGAACCCAATTGTCATATTTAAGTGAAAGTATAGATATGGTAATAGAAAATGACTCAAGTGAAAGTCACCCAGCAAAATACTACTTGAGTTAAACGTTTTTTTTTTAAAGTATTTGGTTTTAAATATCCGTAAGTATCAAAGTAAAAATCATTTCACATTTTATATATATTAATTAAATCAGACGGCACATTTTTTTAAATATTTTTTTAAGGACAGCCAGGGGCATACTCCAACACTCAGATCAAATGTACAAACGAAGCATCTCTGTTTAGTGAGTCTGCCAGATAAGAGGCAGTCAGGCCGACCAGGGATGTTCTCTGTTTAGTGAGTCCTCCAGATCAGAGGCAGTAGGGCCGACCAGGGATGTTCTCTGTTTAGTGAGTCTGCCAGATAAGAGGCAGTAAGGCCGACCAGGGATGTTCTCTGTTTAGTGAGTCTGCCAGATAAGAGGCAGTAGAGATGGCCAGGGATGTTCTCTGTTTAGTGAGTCTGCCAGATCAGAGGCAGTAGGGCCGACCAGGGATGTTCTCTGTTTAGTGAGTCCTCCAGATAAGAGGCAGTAGGGCCGACCAGGGATGTTCTCTGTTTAGTGAGTCTGCCAGATAAGAGGCAGTAACCAGGGATGTTCTCTGTTTAGTGAGTCTGCCAGATAAGAGGCAGTAGGGCCGACCAGGGATGTTCTCTGTTTAGTGAGTCCTCCAGATAAGAGGCAGAGGACCAGGGATGTTCTCTGTTTAGTGAGTCCTCCAGATAAGCCGACCAGGGATGTTCTCTGTTTAGTGAGTCTGCCAGATAAGAGGCAGGGCCGACCAGGGATGTTCTCTGTTTAGTGAGTCTGCCAGATAAGAGGCAGTAAGGCCGACCAGGGATGTTCTCTGTTTAGTGAGTCCTCCAGATAAGAGGCAGTAGGGCCAGACCAGGGATGTTCTCTGTTTAGTGAGTCTGCCAGATAAGAGGCATGTCAGGCCGACTAGGGATGTTCTCTTGATAAGTGGGGGAATTGGACCATTTTCCTGTTCTGCTAAGCATTAGAAATGTAAGGAGTACTTTTGGGTGTCAGGGAAAATGTTAGAAGTAAAAAGTACATGTATTCTTTAAGAATGTAATGGAGTAAAAGTAGTCAAAAATATTAATATAAAGTACAGAAAACGCAGAAAAAAAACGTAATTAGTACTTTAAAGTATTTTTACTTAAGTACTTAACACCACTGGTGAGTTTAGTGAGTGCGACAAAGGAGGAGGGAGAGAAGGAGATCAGAGGCAGTAAAAGTAGTCAAAAAAATATTAATATAAAGTACAGATATCCAGAAAAAGTAATTAGGCTGGTTTACAAAGGAGGAGGGAGAGAGAAAAGAGAGGGATGGGAAGGAGAAAGACAGAAGGTAAAGTAGAGAGTCACACAGGATAGAAAGAGGGAGGGAAAAGGAGAGAGTCACACAGGATAGAAAGAGGGAGGGAAAAGGGATGTTCTCTGGTGAGTCTGCCAGATAAGAGAGAGTCACACAGGATAGAAAGAGGGAGAGAAAAGGAGAGAGTCACACAGGATAGAAAGAGGGAGAGAAAAGGAGAGAGTCACACAGGATAGAAAGAGGGAGGGAAAAGGAGAGAGAGTCACACAGGATAGAAAGAGGGAGGGGAAAGGAGAGAGTCACACAGGATAGAAAGAGGGAGGAAAAGGGAGAGAGTCACACAGGATAGAAAGAGGGAGGGAAAAGGAGAGAGTCACAAAGGATAGAAAGAGGGGAGGGGGAAAGGAGAGAGTCACACAGGATAGAAAGAGGGAGGGAAAAGGAGAGAGTCACACAGGATAGAAAGAGGGAGGGAAAAGGAGAGAGTCACACAGGATAGAAAGAGGGGAGGGAAAAGGAGAGAGTCACACAGGATAGAAAGAGGGAGGGAAAAGGAGAGAGTCACACAGGATAGAAAGAGGGAGGGAAAAGGAGAGAGTCACACAGGATAGAAAGAGGGAGGGGTAAAGGAGAGAGTCACACAGGATAGAAAGAGGGAGGGAAAAGGAGAGAGTCACACAGGATAGAAAGAGGGAGGGTAAAGGAGAGAGTCACACAGGATAGAAAGATAGAAGGGAGGGAAAAGGAGAGAGTCACACAGGATAGAAAGAGGGAGGGGAAAGGAGAGAGTCACACAGGATAGAAAGAGGGAGGGAAAAGGAGAGAGTCACAAAGGATATAAAGAGGGAGGGAAAAGGAGAGAGAATCACACAGGATAGAAAGAGGGAGGGAAAAGGAGAGAGTCACACAGGATAGAAAGAGGGAGGGGAAAGGAGAGAGTCACACAGGATAGAAAGAGGGAGGGAAAAGGAGAGAGTCACAAAGGATAGAAAGAGGAGGGAGGGAAAAAGGAGAGAGAGTCACACAGGATAGAAAGAGGGAGGGAGAGTCACACAGGATAAAAGGGAGAGAGTCAGTCACAGGATAGAAAGAGGGAGGGAAAAGGAGAGAGTCACAAAGGATAGAAAGAGGGAGGGAAAAGGAGAGAGTCACACAGGATAGAAAGAGGGAGGGAAAAGGAGAGAGTCACAAAGGATAGAAAGAGGGAGGGAAAAGGGAGAGAGAGTCACACAGGATAGAAAGAGGGAGGGAAAATGGGGGAGAGAGTCACACAGGATAGAAAGAGGATAGGAGGGAAAAGGAGAGAGTCACACAGGATAGAAAGAGGGAGGGAAAAGGAGAGTCACACAGGAGGAATGACAGAGCAACAGATTGGAGTCACACAGGATGCAAATAGGGAGGGAAGGAGAGAGAGAAACAGACAGAGGGAGGGAAGGAGAGAGTCACACAGGACAGAGGGAGGAGGAAGGAGAGACAGAAACAGACAGAGGGAGGGAGGGGAAGGGGAGAGAGAGTCACACAGGATAGAAAGAGGGAGGGAAAAGGAGAGAGTCACACAGGATAGAAAGAGGGAGGGATAAAAGGAGAGAGTCACAGGATAGAAAGAGGGAGGGAAAAGGAGAGAGTCACACAGGATAGAAAAGAGGAGAGGAGGATAGGAAAGGTAAAGGAGAGAGTCACACAGGATAGAAAGAGGGAGGGAAAAGGAGAGAGTCACACAGGATAGAAAGAGGGAGGGAAAAGGAGGTAAAGGAGGGATGACAGAGCAACAGATTGGAACGATGCAAATAGGGAGGGAAGGAGAGACAGAAACAGACAGAGGGAGGGGACAGAAACAGGAGGGAAGGAGAGAGAGAAACAGACAGAGGGATGGAGGGAAGGAGAGACAGAAACAGACAGAGGGATGGAGGGAAGGAGAGACAGAAACAGACAGAGGGAGGGAGGGAAGGAGAGAGAGAAACAGACAGGGAGGGAGGGAAGGAGAGAGAGACAGAGGAAGGTAGGGAAGGAAGGAAAGACAGGTAGGAGGAGAGAGAGGAAGGAGCGATGGAATGACAGAGGTGAAAGAAGGAGGGAAAGAAGTAGGAACTGAATGGAGGGGGTTAATCTCATCTCCCCCACGCTGTGGAGGCAATGTGGCAACCTTCATTACCCGGACCTCTCCCTGTTTCTGCTGTCATGGCCATGGGATGGAGCCATCTATTCATCTATGCTTCTGTCAGTACTCTAGCTACCCCGTGGTGACAGCAGAGTGTGTGTGTGTGTGTGTGTGTGTGTGTGTGTGTGTGTGTGTGTGTGTGTGTGTGTGTGTGTGTGTGTGTGTGTGTGTGTGTGTGTGTGTGTGTGTGTGTGTGTGTGTGTGTTCGTCCGTCATTACCTGTCTAGCCTATAGCGTAACAGCAGATCTATCAGACAGACATGTCCCATAGGATAACACTGGAGCCATGTCAGCACTAAACTGCAGTATCATCACATGCATACACATCGTACACAACATTTTCCCCCCTCTTTCATCTCTGTCATTCCATCGCTCCCCCCTACTCTCTCCTCCCCTGTCCTGTCCTGTCCTTCCCTACCTTCCTCTGTCTGTCTCTCTCCTTCTTTCTCTCCCTTATTCAAATGTATTTTTTACTGTTGTTTTATTTCTTTATCTACACACACACACACACACACACACACACATTTTGTTTTGCGCTATTGGTTAGAGCCTGTAAGTAAGCATTTCACTGTAAGGTCTACACCTGTTGTATTCGGGCGCACGTGCCAAATAAACTTTGATTTGATTTGATCATAACCTAGGGTTTATAGGACTGCCGTTTCTAACTCTTAGAAACAACAACGCTCTCATGGAAATGTACCATGAAGAGGAGGGTGTGACACAGCTCCCGACAGTTGCTGAGAATGTTCCTCTCTTTTTCTTTCCAGTAGCCAGACAGAGCAAGACTCAGCTAGCACATAACCTTCTGAGATCCATAGGTTTCCTAGAGCGTGGTGAGAGTGTGGTTATTAAGTATACAGTCTACTTGGGAATGGTGTAGGATAGTTGCTTGTCTTTGGAACATTCTCAGCACATTTAAGGAACCTGGCTAAAAAAAAATTATTTAAAAAAATCTGCAAAAGTGGTGATGGAAGGCCAGTAGAACTTTTTCCTCTGATTAAAAAAAAATCCCAATACCCCAGGGCAGTGATTGGGGACATTGCCGTCTTTAAAGATGGGAAGTTACATGGGTGTCCTGACTCTCTGTGATCACTAAGGATCCCATGGTACATATCATAAGAGTAGGAGTGTTAAATTGGCTAAATTCCCAATCTGTCCCTCAATCAATCAATCAATCAAATGTAATTATAAAGCCCTTCTTAATGTAGAAGCACAGTGGCTAGGAAAAACTCCCTAGATAGGCAGGAACCTAGGAAGTAATCTAGAGAGGAACCAGGCTCTTAGGGGTGGCCAGTCCTCTTCTAGCTGTGCCGGGTGGAGATAAGAGTACATGGCCATAATAATCACGGTGATTGTAGAGGTCAGTACCTCAGGATTAAAATGTCAGTTGGCTTTTCATAGCATTCAGTGGTCGAGATGTGCGGTAGAGAGAGAGAGAGACTCGAAAACAGCAGGTCTGAGACAAGGTAGCTGGTGAACAGGTCAGGGTTCCCTAGCCGCAGGCAGAACAGTTGAAACTGGAGCAGCAGCACGACCAGGTGGACTGGGGACAGCCAGGACTCAGACTCATCAGGCTAGGTCATCCTGAGGCATGGTCCTCCGTGAAGGGAAGGACAGAGAGAGAATTAGAGGGAGGATACAGGATACCAGATAAGAAGGGAGAATTACACCAAATATAAACAGACTGACCATAAGCCAATGACTCAGCCCCCGTAATAGGGTCAGAGGCAGAGAATCCCAGTGAAGAGAGGGGAGCCGGCCAGGCAGAGACAGCAATGGAGTTCATCGCTCCGGTGCCTTGCCGGTTCACATTTACACCCCAGGACAGACTACACTCAATCATATGACCCACTGAAGAGGTCTTCAGTAAAGACTGAGCTCTATAGGAGAAAGCCCTGCCTCCAGCTGTTTGCTTAGAAATTCTAGGGGCAATAAGGAGGCCTGCGTCTTGTGACCGTAGCATACATGTAGGTATGTACGGCAGGACCAAAATCAGAGAAATAGGTAGGAGCAAGCCCATGTAATGCGTTGTAGGTTAGCAGTAAAACCTTGAAATCAGCCCTTGCTTTAACAGGAAGCCAGTGTAGAGAGGCTAGCACTGGAGTAATATGATCACATTTCTGGGATCTAGTCAATATTCTCGCAGCCATGTTTAGCACCAACTTCATTTTAATTTGTGCTTTATCCGGGGTAGCCAGAGAGTAGATTATTGCAGTAGTCTAATCTAGAAGTGACAAAAACATGAATTGTTTTGACAAAAAGATGTCAAAATATTTAGATTCAATGTTACGGATATGGGAAAAAGCTGTCCTTGAAAAATTATTGTTTGTCAAAAGAAAGATCAGGGTCTAGTGTAGTAATGCAACACTACAGTCAAGGAGCACGAGGACAGTTTCAGAGCCTTGGTCTGATGCCATTAAAAATATAATTTACCACCTTCACGAGTGCAGTCTCAAACAATGGGGTCTAAAACCTGACAAAAACCTGACTGAAACATTTCTTATACATTATTTGTCTTCTAAAATGCAAATTAATTACTTAAAATCATACAATGTGATTGGTTTAGATTCCGTCTCTCACAGTTGAAGTGTACCTATTATAACAATGTACCTATTATAACAATTACAGACCTCTACATGCTTTGTAAGTAGGAAAACCTGAAAAATAGGCAGTGTATCAAATACTTGTTCTCCCCACTGTATATCCAAATGTCTATTTATTTGACGTGTTTGATCCAGAAAAAACAGCTTCCAAAAACACAACGTCACTACAAAATATTTCAACAGTTGCCTATAAACTTTGCCAAAATATTTCAAACTACTTTTGTAATACAACTTCAGGTATTTTTGAACGTTAATAATCGATCAAATTGTAGATGGGTCTATCTGTGTTCAATACAGGAAGACAACAAACCAACGCTACTTTTCACGTCTTGCGCACTCAACAATGTCACCCAGTTCCTAGATGGCCTACTTCTTCATTGCACAAATGAATAACCTCAACCAAATTCCAAAGACTGGTGACATCCAGTGGAAGCGGTAGGAACTGAAAACAGGTTTCTAAGAAATATCATTTCCCAACGAGAAAGTGAACAGACAGAGACCAAAAAAATTAAATTCTGAACGGTAAGTCCTCTGGGTTTTGCCTGCTACATAAGTTCTGTTATGCTCATAGACATGATTCAAACATTCTTAGAAACCTCAGTGTTTACTATCCAAATCTACTAATGATATGCATATCTTATATTCCTGGCATGAGTAGCAGGAAGTTGAAATTGGGCACGCTATTTATCCAAAAGTGAAAATGCTGCCCCCTATCCCGAAGAAGTTTTAACAGCAATAGCCAAATGAGAGCTCGCCTGAGAAGAAGCCAGTGAGGTGATACGTTGTTTCGCATCACCTGGAATGTGTAGACCCACCAGCAGGATCCATGACTACCAGTATACGTTTGTACTTGACTTTAACCAAAGTGTCAAATCATTACAGCTCGGAAGTTCACAAGCAATGTTATTCAATTCAAAATGTTTGCGAGATATTTCAACTCTATGGCAAGTGTAAATGACAGTTATGAGGCTGCTTTGAGCCACAGCTCGTTCTAGCTACGTTAACAATCTAATCACATCATTGTTTTGGCAAGGCAGCGTGGTGGTATGGAGAATTCTCAACACCAAGGGAAGAATCTTACGTACCTTACAAAGTTAAATTAATGATCTTCATCTGGTGGCACTCCCAGGACTCCATGTTACACAATAAATGTTCGTTTAGATCAATAAATTCCCTCTTTATGTCCAAATACCATTTTTGTTTGCGCGTTTAGTTCAGTAATCCAAAGGCACAAAGCGCTCTCACGACATCCAGACGAAAAGTCAAAAAAAGTTCTATCAAAGTTCGCAGAAACATGTCAAATGATGTTTATAATCAATTTACTCTGGGCATGCTTTTCATCCAAACTGGAGGGAGTCTGGAAGGGCATCTAGGAATCTTTGGGTTGTCTGAGAATTTATAGCACAGCTTTTGATGATTCTTAGTTGGGGTCTGAGCAGATTATTTGTTGTGGTTGCAAACATAATAAAATGGTGGTCCGATAGTCCAGGATTATGAGGAAAAAACATTTAGATGTATGACTGTGGCAATGAGTAGGTCTGGAGACCTCGATGATGGCTCCGAAAGCTGTTTGGAGTGAGTCTGTGGAATATTAAAGTCACCAGAAATTAGAATATTATCTGCCACGACTACAAGATCCGATAGGAATTCAGGGAACTCACTGAGCAACGCTTTATATGGCCCAGGAGGTAAACAGTAGCTATAAGAGGTGATTGAGTCGGCTGCATAGATTTCATGATTAGAAGCTCCAAATATTAAAACGCAGTCTTTTTTTTTTTGTAAATTTAAATTTGTTATCGTAAACGTTAGCAACACCTCCGTCTTTGGATGCGCGGGGGATATGGTCACTAGTATAACCAGGAGGAGAGGCCTATTTAAAACAGTAAATTCATCAGGCTTGAACCATGTTTCATTCTGGCCAATCACATCAAGATTATGATCAGTGATTAGTTCATTGACTATAACTGCCTTGGAAGTGAGGGATCTAACATTAAGTAGCCCTATTTTGAGATGTGAGGTACCACAATCTCTTTCAATAATGACAGGTATGGAGGTCTTTATTCCAGTGAGAATGCTGAGGTGAACTCTGCCATGTTTAGTTTTGCCCAACCCAGATCGAGGCACAGACACGGTCCCAATGGGGATAGCTGAGTTGATTACACTGACTGTGCTGGTGGCAGACTCCAATAAGCTAGCAGGGTGGCTAACAGCCTGCTGCCTGGCCTGCACCTTATTTCATTGTGGAGCCTAGAGGAGTTAGAACCCTCTCTCTCTATGTTCATAGATAAGATGAGAGCATCCCTCCCGCTAGGATGGAGTCCGTCACTCCTCAGCAGGCCAGGCTTGGTCCTGTTTGGTCCTGTTTGTGGGTGTGTCCCAGAAAGAAGGCCACTTATCTACACTTTTGGGAGGGTCATTTTCAACCAACGATTAAGTTGAGGCACCGCTATAGAGCTCATCACTCCCCCTAACTGGGAGGAGGCCAGAGACAATTACTCGATGCCGAGACATCTTTCTAGCTGAGTTACACGCTGAAACCATGTTGCGCTTGTTGACCTCTGACTGTTCCATCCTAACATCGCTGGTGCTGACGTGGATAAGCATATCCCTACACTCGCCAGTTTTAGCCTTAGCCAGCTCCACATTGAGATTAGCCTTTACGTCCTGCCCCCTGGTAAACAGTGTATGATCGCTGGATGAATATTTTTTTATTCTAATATTGCAGGTAATGGAGTCGCCAATGGGTTTTCAATTTGTCTGAGCTAATGGTGGGAGGCGTCGGCGTCTTAGACCCCGTAACGGGAGGAGTAGAGACCAGAGACGGCTCGGCCTCTGACTCCGACTCGCTGCTTAATGGGGTTGAAAGTTTTGGTTGAATGAGTGACACTGGTTGAGCCCAAAGCATTTCTTTCCGTGAGTAAATTGGCCGGCTGCGGGGACTGTGGGGGATTTATACTACTATCAGTACTTACTGGTGGCACAGACGCCGTTTTATCCTTTCCTACACTTAAATTGCCTAACGATTACATCTGAAGCTGTGCAGGCAACATGGCTATCCTCACCATAAGGTGATAGTTCTCCTGTATATGAGTACAGCGACTGCAATTAGAAGGCATAGTGTTAATGTCACTCCTTAGCTTTTTCGTCTGGTGGAGGTCCTGACTAACCATGTCCAGACAAAGTGTCCGGGGTGAATAAGTAAGAATGAAAAAACGAGAACGAGAGAAATTAAACCAGATGTTGGTATAAAAGTCAAAGATGAAAAGTTGCAGAGATAGCCAAGTAGCAACAAACAGCGCATCACGCAGACAAATCCGGAAGTTGAGGGCGAAGCGATCAGCAGTGGCTCCCAATGTGATCAGAGCTGGGAGAGAAATCTGGAGATAAAAGATGTTTATCAGTCTGATGGTCTGGATATTAAAAGCTGTTTATCAGTCTGATGGCCTGGAGATAGAAGCTGGGGATGAATAGCTTCTAATTGTCTCTTTCATCCCTCCTTCTTTGAAACTATTACCCAGGTTGCTGCTGTAAATGAGGTGTTCTCAGTCAACTTACATGGGTATTAAAATATGTTATAAGGGTATTTTTTATAAATAGGTACCTTCAAATAACCCTCAAACTCAACTCTGGACCTCGAAGCCAGTTCCACTGTGTTTTTTTATTGTTCACCTCTAGACCTGGGACACCAGGTGGGTTCAATTAATTACCAGGTAGAGCAGAAAACCAGCAGGCTTTGGACCTCATAGTGTAAGTGTTTAATACCCCTGACCTATAATTTCCATTCTCAGA
Organism: Oncorhynchus masou masou; assembly: GCF_036934945.1. NCBI lineage: Eukaryota > Metazoa > Chordata > Actinopteri > Salmoniformes > Salmonidae > Oncorhynchus > Oncorhynchus masou. Next base: position 39,424,512 of record NC_088230.1, read on the forward strand.
ACGTTCATAAAACCTCCCAGGAAAAATGTCAGGAATCCAGAGTAAAACATTCTCAGAACCTATAGATTTACGTTCCAGGCAACATTTGTGCTTCCGTTCCTAGAACGTTTAGAAAACTTTCCATTTTACTGGTAAGGAAACGTATTGGCTTAATTCCCAAAACCAATGGAGAACCAAAAACGTACGTACCACAACTTCCAAGAAACCAAATGTGCTAGCTGGGAAGTGGACTCTGGAAGTGGTGCTAAGGCCATTCTGCTCAAAGCTATGGTGGATGACTAGGCTTTATCATTATGTGCGAATCATTATGATATGCTGTGATCTCAGTGTGCCTCTGCTACAGCAGTACTGTAGAAAGAAATGAAAAGTATAGATCATATTGCCTGGGTTGTATTGTGTTAATAAATGAATGAAGCACAGATGGAACTCGGGGGTTGAAAAGTGTCTCTCTTTCTCTCGCTGTCTCTATCAAAAGAGAAAATAAATAACATAAATATGAGTTGTATTTACAATGGTGTTTGTTCTACCCTGGTTGCCCTTTTCTTTTGGCAACAGGTCAGAAATGTTGTTGCTGTGATGGCACACTGGAATTTCACCCAGTAGATATGGGTTTTCTTTAATTGTCTGTGTATTCTAAGGGAAATACAGTGCCTTGCGAAAGTATTCGGCCCCCTTGAACTTTGCGACCTTTTGCCACATTTCAGACTTCAAAATAAAGATATAAAACTGTATTTTTTTGCACGCCCAATTTTTCAGTTTTAGATTTGTTAAAAAAGTTTGAAATATCCAATAAATGTCGTTCCACTTCATGATTGTGTCCCACTTGTTGTTGATTCTTCACAAAAAAATACAGTTTTATATCTTTATGTTTGAAGCCTGAAATGTGGCAAAAGGTCGCAAAGTTCAAGGGGGCCGAATACTTTCGCAAGGCACTGTAGGTGTCTCTAATATGGTCATACATTTGGCAGGTTATGAAGTGCAGCTCAGTTTCCACCTCATTTTGTGGGCAGTGTGCACATGGCCTGTCTTCTCTTGAGAGCCAGGTCTGCCTAAGGTGGCCTTTCTCAATAGCGAGGCTATGCTCACTGAGTCTGTACATTGTCAAAGCTTTCCTTCATTTTGGGTCAGTCGCACTGGTCAGGTATTCTGCTACTGTGTCCTCTCTGTTTAGGGCCAAATAGGATTCTAGTTTGCTCTGTTTTTTGGTTAATTCTTTCCAATGTGTCAAGCAATTATATTTTTATTTTCTCATGATTTGGTTGGGTCGGATTGTGTTGCTGTCCCAGAACCAGCTTGCTTACGCTTCGATCACACCGACAGCATCATTGAATTTTGTTACACCAGAATTACATTAACGTCCAATGAAACGCTGCGTTTGCCTTTGAGCTTTGCGTTGCAGAGGCAGTTTCAGTGCCTTCGGTGTGGTGCATACTCTGGATTTATCAAATTTACAGTTCAAGTCAGAAGTTTACATACACTGATGTATTTCAAGATCTACCTTCAAACTCAGTGCCTCTTTGCTTGACATCGTGAGAAAATCAAAAGATATCAGCAAAGATTGTAGACCTCCTCAAGTCTGTTTAATCCTTGGGAGCAATTTCCAAATGCGTGAAGGTACCACGTTCATCTGTACAAACAATAGTACGCAAGTATGAACACCATGGGACCACGGGACCACGCAGCCGTCATACCGCTCAGGAAGGAGATGCGTTCTGTCTCCTAGAGATGAACGTACTTTGGTGCGAAAAGTGCAAATCAATCCCAGAACAACAGCAACGGACCTGTTGAGTTTTTGCCTAATTGTTTTTTTGGTAGGTTTCCACTCAACTTTCCTTCCATCTTATAGCATTTCTTAGTATTATTAAGTTCATTTGGCTTTGATGCCTCATGACTATTGAGTATTGCTCTGTTCAAGTAGACTGTGATTTTGCTGTGATCTGATAGGGGTATCAGTGGACTGACTGAACGCTCTGAGAGACTCTGGGTTGAGGTCACTGATAAATTAGTCTACAGAACTAATGCCAAGAGATGAGATATAGGTGTACCTACCATAGGAGTCCCCCTCGAAGCCCACAGTACCATTCACTATGTGCATACCTAGGAAGTAACAGAGCTATAGGTGTACCTACCATAGGAGTCCCCCTCGAAGCCCACAGTACCATTGACTATGTACATACCCAGCGTCCGACAGAGCTGCAGGAGTTCTGACCCATTTTTGTTGGTTATGTTGTAGGTGTTTTTTCCCCCTGTGTGCTGAGGGTGTAGGGTTCTTGTAGGGTTCTATACATGTCCCTAGGCCTTTAAATGGTTCATCTCCCCCTGTAGGATGGAGTAGCTGTCATCGTTAAGGTATGGGGATTATATTGGGGGGATATAGGTAGCACACAAGGACATTTATCTCTGTTGAGATCATTTCCTTATTCATTTCTAGCCAGATGTAAAATGTTCCTGTTTTGACTAATTTAAAAGTGGGTTAGGTCTCCTCTATACCAAATTAGCATACCTCCTGAGTCTCTTCCCTGTTTCACACCTGGTAGTTTGGTGGATGGGTCTCTCTCTCTTCCCCCCACCCCTCTCTCTTTCTATCTCTCCCCTTCCCCTTCACATACACTCTTTTTCATTTCCTCTCTCTACATATCTCTCTGGTAGTTTTGTGGATGGGTCCCCCCCCTCTCCTCTCCTCTCCTCTCCTCTCTCCCCTCCTTCTCTCTCCCCCCTCTGTCTCTCCCCCCTCTGTCTCTCCCCCCTCTGTCTCTCTCTGCCCCTCCCCTACACATACACACTCTTTTTCATTTCCTCTCTCTACATATCTCTCTCTGGTAGTTTTGTGGATGGGTCCCCCCCCCCTCTCCTCTCCCCCTCTGTCTCTCCCCCCTCTGTCTCTCCCCCCTCTGTCTCTCTCTGCCCCTCCCCTACACATACACACTATTTTTAATTTCCCCTCCCTCCATCCTGCACGCCACCAGTACAGCTTGCACCCTGCACCGGGGATGATGGTAGGATGGTAGGTCAATTTATTTTTTTATTCCACCTCTTCTCATCTTAGAACATTCTCCAGCAGTGAGAATATATTAATAGTCACGCTTTGTGTTGATGGAAAGTGAAAAGGAAAACCATTGCATCACAAATCCAGACAGTGTACAAAAGGACTGCTGTAATGACTAGGATTTATGCTTCAGGTGTACTACGCACAGGCATATCACAGGTACTCTTCCATAGAAGATTGGGGATTTAATAAAATGATATTGAAAAGGGCAGTGAGATTTGTTTTGCTTTGGCCAAAAATAATTGCCCCGTAGAGGGAATAACACAGTATCCCCACATATATGTACATATCTACCTCAATTACCTCGTACCCCTGCGCATGGACTCGATACTGGTACCCCGTGTATATATAGGCAAGTTTTCGTTACTCATTGTATATAGCCTAGTAAATCGCTACTCATTGTGTATTTATTGTATATAGCCTAGTAATTGTAGCTCATTGTGTATTTATTCCTTGTGTTAATATTTTTTTTAATGATTTCTAGTTTTTCCTCTGCGCATTGTTGGGAAGGGTCTGTAAGTAAGCATTTCACTGTTAGTCTACACCTGTTGTTTACGAAGCATGTGACAAATAAAATTTGAATTTATTCTATTTTTTATTTGATTTGGGTGAACTCACCATTTAAACAGCATCTCTCCTCCCTTAATCTGGGTGAACTCTCAAACCAACAACTAACATTGTCCTTATAAAACGTTGGTATAGAGACAGAGATATGTTTATTTCTCCGTCTCGGTCCCCCGTATGTCGGCCGTCCGCATGGTTGCCGAGCTACTGCGCTGTTTATCAGAGAATTCCCAAAAAATCATCATCAGAAAGTTTTCGCATAAAAACTAATAATGACCACTTACAAGTGTCACAGGACTCATCTGAAGGTCAAAAAGACAAATTAAAGAAAGTATCATTTAGAATTCTACTATCTATTTAAATCTCTACTGGATCGGTGTTCCTATTCCCACGACGGTTGTTGCTAACATGCGCTAATGTGACGAGCATGACGTTGTAAGCAAACCTTCCAAGACATAGTCTTATGAGGATAGAAAGCTTAAAATGTCCAATTTACAGTAGCTATTACAGTGAAAGAATGCCATGCTATTGTTTATTAAGGAGAGTGCACAGCCACAGATTCTACTCTGAAGGTAAATAATGTGGAATAGTGTGTTTACATTCAGTAATTTGGCTCTGATTTGTCATCCTGATGGTCCCAGAGATAAAATGTAGCATAGTTGTGTTTGGAAAATAAAAATCAATTTTTTTATCAATGTAGGAACTGGGTTCTACAGTTTGTCCCCACTGCTGTCACTGACTCCACTCCGCCCAGCCATATAGATGTGTGAAAGTTAGTGTACATGTAACGGCTTTCTTTATGTGAAGAAGAGAAGACCAAAATGCGGCGTGGCTATTTAGATTCTAATGACAAAAAGGAACACGAATCAATACAAAAAACATTACGTGAAAACTGAACCAGCCTAAACTGGTACAAACTAACACAAGACAGGAACAATCACCCACAAAACCCAACACCAAACAGGCTACCTAAATATGCTTCCCAATCAGAGACAATGACTCACACCTGCCTCTGATTGAGAACCATATCAGGCCAAACATAGAAATAGACAAACAAGACATGAAACATAGAATGCCCACTCAGATCACACCCTGACCAAACAAAACATAGAAACATACAAAGCAAACTATGGTCAGGGTGTGACAGCACAGTTGAAGTTGGAAGTTTACATACATCTAGGCCAAGTAGATTTAAACTCTGTTTTTTACAATTCATGGCATTTAATCAGAGTAAAAATTCCCTGTTTTAGGTCAGTTAGGATCACCACGTTATTTTCAGAATGTAAAATGTCAGAATAATAGTAGAGAGAATAATTTATTTCAGCTTTTATTTCTTTCATCACATGACCAGTGTGGGTCAGAAATTTACACTCAATTAGTATTTGGTAGCATTGACTTTAAAATTGTTTAATAACTTTGTTTAATAATTTTAACAAAAGTTTCAGGCAGCCTTCTACATGCTTCCCACAATAAGTTGTGTACATTTTGGCCCATTCCTCCTGACAGAGCTGGTGTAACTGAGTCAGGTTTGTAGGCCTCCTTGCTCGCATAAGTCGCTCTGGATAAGAGCGTCTGCTAAATGACTTAAATGTAAATGTAAATGTATGTGCTTTTTCAGTTCTGCCAACAGATTTTCTATAGGATTGAGGTCAGGGCTTTGTGATGGCCACTCCAATACCTTGACTTTGTTGTCCTTAAGCCATTTTGCCACAACTTTGGAAGTATGTTTGGGGTCATTGTCCATTTGTGACCAAGCTTTAACTTCCTGACTGATGTCTTGAGATGTTGCTTCAATATATCCACATAACTCTCCCTCTGCATGATGCCATCTGTTTTGTGAAGTGCACCAGTCCCTCCTGCAGCAAAGCTGGTTGGGATGGTGTTCTTCAGCTTGCAAGCATCCACCTTTTTCCTCCTAACATAACGATTGTCATTATGGCCAAACAGTTCTATTTTTGTTTCATCAGACCAGAGGACTTTTCTCCAAAAAGTATGATCTTTGTCCCCATGTGCAGTTGCAATCTGTGATCTGGCTTTCTTTATGGTTGTTTTGGAGCAGTGGCATCTTCCTTGCTGAGTGGCCTTTCAGGTTATGTTGATATAGGACTCGTTTTACTGTGGATATAGATACTTTTGTACCCGTTTCCTCCATCATCTTCACAAGGTCCTTTGCTGTTGTTCTGGGATTAATTTTCACTTTTCGCAACATAGTACATTCGTCTCTGGGAGACAGAACGCCTCCTTCCTGAGCGGTATGACGCTGCATGGTCCCATGGTGTTTAGACTTGTGTACTATTGTTTGTACAGATGAACGTGGTATCTTCAGGCGTTTGGACATTTCTCTTAACGATAAACAGCTGTCTCTGATTGGGAACCATATCAGGCCAATATAGAAATACAAAAACCCTAGAAGAACAAAACTAACCCTAGATGAACAAAACTAGAATACCCACTCTAGTCACACCCTGACCTAACCAAAATATAAAGAAAAAACAGAGGTATCTAAGGTCAGTGCGTGACACTGTAAGCAATTGTTGGAAAAATGTGTCATGCACAAAGTTGATGTCCTAACCAACTTGCCAAAACAAGAAATTTGTGGTGGTTGAAAAACGAGTTAATGACTCCAATCTTTGTGTATGTAAACTTCCAACTTCAACTGTAGAAGCTGATGATGCATCATTTATGACATTCCTGGGAGTGTGTAAACGTACATTTTCTATTACCATATCATTTCTGTATGTTCTCTATAGTTATGCACTTGAAAATGTATAAATTGACCAATGCGGCACATTTGGGCAGACTTGAAAAAAAAATATTGTGCAGTATTGCAATGCTTCACTGGATCAATATGAAACTTTGCATACACACTGCTGGCATCTAGTGGCCAAAAATCTAAAATGCGCCTAGATTCCTTTATAATGTTATGGCCTTTCTCTTGCATTTCAAAGATGAAAATGCCTGTTTTGTTTGCATTATCTTTTATCAGATCAAATGGGTTACATTCTCCTTTATGAATTTAACATTTTGACAAAGTTCAAAGTGTTTCCTTTCAAATGGTATCAAAAATATGCATATCCTTGCTTCAGATCCTGAGCTACAGAGAGTTAGATTTGGCTAAAAGGGTCCAATGTTTTAACTGTCCCTGTAATGTGAGAAACTTCCCCTGTTTTGTCTTTTTTTTGTCTCTCCGCTCGTCCTAAAAATGAATTGCAGCAAAGTTGTTTCTCTCCTCCTGTACAATGAGTGAAGATACCACCATTACAGTTCATATAGAACAAGATGAAGTTAGGAGCATTGGGCCAGTTGTACAACTGACAAGGTATCCCCCCCTGTTCCTTTTTAACAGTGTTGGTCTCTTTCAGACAGACTGCTCCAGCGACAGCGAGAGTGAAGATAACTTCATAGTGATCCCACCCAGAGACCATCTGGGCCTGGCCATCTTCTCCATGCTCTGCTGCTTCTGGCCCCTGGGCATCGCTGCTTTCTACTTCTCCCAGGGGGTAAACATGACACACACACAGAACACACACTGTACACACACATACCCGTGATACAGCACCTTTCTCTCGGGGTTAACACCCACACCTGTCACTACCATGAAGTCACTGCTTTCTACTTCTCAGGCCTAACACACACCCACACACAGGACAGGCCGTTGATGGCAAACCTCAAGTGTGAAGTCTTATCGGAGGCTCAACATCCAGTCTCCTCATCTGTCTGTGCAACCACGGCAACCACGGCAAGCAGGTAGACAGACCAGCTGGCAAGTAGACAGCCAGGCAGAAGGAAAGGTAGGCAGACCTGACAGGCTGACAGCCAGGCAGACGGAAAGGTAGGCAGACAGACAGCAGCTAATTTAGTTCTTCCTCAGTAATTATAGGTAATAATGTAGTTCAGTGTTCAGAGATGGCTAATTCCTCCAGCCTGTCAATCTACCCTGAGTTGAAGCAGCTTGAAAAGGACATGGTAGGAAACGGCATTTGTTTAAACACACACAAACTATTGCAGAGAAAATGTTATGAGTAGCTTGCCCTGAATTCAAAACGTTCTGCTGACAAGCCCACAAAAATTAGCCATAGTTCTCTCTTTCCGAAACGAACTGTCCTTTTCCAGATACAGCATACATGATTGCTAACGATTAAAACATCCTGCCAACACAGTAAATAGACTGGTGGCTTATGTAAAATATTTGACAGTATGGCTAGGCTACAGTTAGCCTATTGCTGTGCAATGGAGGCTACAGTATTTCTGTGTGATAGGAGAGTGACATCATCGCCTGTTTAATCTCAGAAATGTAATAATCTGTGGATAAAGATGAATTCTCGTTCAATATTTAGTTTACATGCCGTGGCCTAATGACAATAGTTACAAATTATACAGCAAATAAAGGCCGTTATTGTCACCATGGAAACGTGAATGTATCAGGTATCAAGGTAAAACCCAAGTACAGACTGTGTTGAAGTAACAATGTTTATTGCAACAACAGGGACAGGCAAACGACAGGTCAAGGCAGGCAGGGGTCGATAATACAGAGCAGAAGCCAAGGTTCAGGACAGCAGGCAGGTTCAGGGTCAAGCAGAGTGGTCAGGTGGGCGGGTACAGGGTCAGGACAGCAGGCAGGCTCAGGGTCAGGCAGAGTGGTCAGGTGGGCGGGTAAAGGGTCAGGACAGCAGGCAGGCTCAGGGTCAGGCAGAGTGGTCAGGTGGGCGGGTACAGGGTCAGGACAGCAGGCAGGCTCAGGGTCAGGCAGAGTGGTCAGGTGGGCGGGTAAAGGGTCAGGACAGCAGGCAGGCTCAGGGTCAAGCAGAGTGGTCAGGTGGGCGGGTACAGGGTCAGGACAGCAGGCAGGCTCAGGGTCAGGCAGAGTGGTCAGGTGGGCGGGTACAGGGTCAGGACAGCAGGCAGGCTCAGGGTCAAGCAGAGTGGTCAGGTGGGCGGGTACAGGGTCAGGACAGCAGGCAGGCTCAGGGTCAAGCAGAGTGGTCAGGTGGGCGGGTACAGGGTCAGGACAGCAGGCAGGCTCAGGGTCAAGCAGAGTGGTCAGGTGGGCGGGTACAGGGTCAGGACAGCAGGCAGGCTCAGGGTCAAGCAGAGTGGTCAGGTGGGCGGGTACAGGGTCAGGACAGCAGACAGGCTCAGGGTCAGGCAGAGTGGTCAGGTGGGCGGGTACAGGGTCAGGACAGCAGGCAGGCTCAGGGTCAAGCAGAGTGGTCAGGTGGGCGGGTACAGGGTCAGGACAGCAGGCAGGCTCAGGGTCAGGCAGAGTGGTCAGGTGGGCGGGTACAGGGTCAGGACAGCAGGCAGGCTCAGGGTCAGGCAGAGTGGTCAGGTGGGCGGGTACAGGGTCAGGACAGCAGGCAGGCTCAGGGTCAGGCAGAGTGGTCAGGTGGGCGGGTACAGGGTCAGGACAGCAGGCAGGCTCAGGGTCAGGCAGAGTGGTCAGGTGGGCGGGTACAGGGTCAGGACAGCAGGCAGGCTCAGGGTCAGGCAGAGTGGTCAGGTGGGCAGGTACAGGGTCAGGACAGCAGGCAGGCTCAGGGTCAGGCAGAGTGGTCAGGTGGGCGGGTACAGGGTCAGGACAGCAGGCAGGCTCAGGGTCAGGCAGAGTGGTCAGGTGGGCGGGTACAGGGTCAGGACAGCAGGCAGGCTCAGGGTCAGGCAGAGTGGTCAGGTGGGTACAGGGTCAGGACAGCAGGCAGGCTCAGGGTCAAGCAGAGTGGTCAGGTGGGCGGGTACAGGGTCAGGACAGCAGGCAGGCTCAGGGTCAGGCAGAGTGGTCAGGTTGGCGGGTACAGGGTCAGGACAGCAGACAGGCTCAGGGTCAGGCAGAGTGGTCAGGTGGGCGGGTACAGGGTCAGGACAGCAGGCAGGCTCAGGGTCAGGCAGAGTGGTCAGGTGGGCGGGTACAGGGTCAGGACAGCAGGCAGGCTCAGGGTCAGGCAGAGTGGTCAGGTGGGCGGGTACAGGGTCAGGACAGCAGACAGGCTCAGGGTCAGGCAGAGTGGTCAGGTGGGCGGGTACAGGGTCAGGACAGCAGGCAGGCTCAGGGTCAGGCAGAGTGGTCAGGTGGGCGGGTACAGGGTCAGGACAGCAGGCAGGCTCAGGGTCAGGCAGAGTGGTCAGGTGGGCGGGTACAGGGTCAGGACAGCAGGCAGGCTCAGGGTCAGGCAGAGTGGTCAGGTGGGCGGGTACAGGGTCAGGACAGCAGGCAGGCTCAGGTTCAGGCAGAGTGGTCAGGTGGGCGGGTACAGGGTCAGGACAGCAGGCAGGCTCAGGGTCAGGCAGAGTGGTCAGGTGGGCGGGTACAGGGTCAGGACAGCAGGCAGGCTCAGGGTCAGGCAGAGTGGTCAGGTGGGCGGGTACAGGGTCAGGACAGCAGGCAGGCTCAGGGTCAGGCAGAGTGGTCAGGTGGGCGGGTACAGGGTCAGGACAGCAGACAGGCTCAGGGTCAGGCAGAGTGGTCAGGTGGGCGGGTACAGGGTCAGGACAGCAGGCAGGCTCAGGGTCAGGCAGAGTGGTCAGGTGGGCGGGTACAGGGTCAGGACAGCAGGCAGGCTCAGGGTCAGGCAGAGTGGTCAGGTGGGCGGGTACAGGGTCAGGACAGCAGGCAGGCTCAGGGTCAGGCAGAGTGGTCAGGTGGGCGGGTACAGGGTCAGGACAGCAGGCAGGCTCAGGTTCAGGCAGAGTGGTCAGGTGGGCGGGTACAGGGTCAGGACAGCAGGCAGGCTCAGGGTCAGGCAGAGTGGTCAGGTGGTCAGGGTACAGGGTCAGGACAGCAGGCAGGCTCAGGGTCAGGCAGAGTGGTCAGGTGGTCAGGGTACAGGGTCAGGACAGCAGGCAGGCTCAGGGTCAGGCAGAGTGGTCAGGTGGGCGGGTACAGGGTCAGGACAGCAGGCAGGCTCAGGGTCAAGCAGAGTGGTCAGGTGGGCGGGTACAGGGTCAGGACAGCAGGCAGGCTCAGGGTCAGTCAGAGTGGTCAGGTGGGCGGGTACAGGGTCAGGACAGCAGGCAGGCTCAGGGTCAGGCAGAGTGGTCAGGTGGGCGGGTACAGGGTCAGGACAGCAGGCAGGCTCAGGGTCAGTCAGAGTGGTCAGGTGGGCGGGTACAGGGTCAGGACAGCAGGCAGGCAGGCTCAGGGTCAGGCAGAGTGGTCAGGTGGGCGGGTACAGGGTCAGGACAGCAGGCAGGCTCAGGGTCAGGCAGAGTGGTCAGGTGGGCGGGTACAGGGTCAGGACAGCAGGCAGGCTCAGGGTCAGGCAGAGTGGTCAGGTGGGCGGGTACAGGGTCAGGACAGCAGACAGGCTCAGGGTCAGGCAGAGTGGTCAGGTGGGCGGGTACAGGGTCAGGACAGCAGGCAGGCTCAGGGTCAGGCAGAGTGGTCAGGTGGGCGGGTACAGGGTCAGGACAGCAGGCAGGCTCAGGGTCAGGCAGAGTGGTCAGGTGGGCGGGTACAGGGTCAGGACAGCAGGCAGGCTCAGGGTCAGGCAGAGTGGTCAGGTGGGCGGGTACAGGGTCAGGACAGCAGGCAGGCTCAGGTTCAGGCAGAGTGGTCAGGTGGGCGGGTACAGGGTCAGGACAGCAGGCAGGCTCAGGGTCAGGCAGAGTGGTCAGGTGGGCGGGTACAGGGTCAGGACAGCAGGCAGGCTCAGGGTCAGAGTGGTCAGGTGGGCGGGAGGGTCAGGACAGCAGGCAGGCTCAGGGTCAGTCAGAGTGGTCAGGTGGGCGGGTACAGGGTCAGGACAGCAGGCAGGCTCAGGGTCAGGCAGAGTGGTCAGGTGGGCGGGTACAGGGTCAGGACAGCAGGCAGGCTCAGGGTCAGTCAGAGTGGTCAGGTGGGCGGGTACAGGGTCAGGACAGCAGGCAGGCTCAGGGTCAGGCAGAGTGGTCAGGTGGGCGGGTACAGGGTCAGGACAGCAGGCAGGCTCAGGGTCAGGCAGAGTGGTCAGGTGGGCGGGTACAGGGTCAGGACAGCAGGCAGGCTCAGGTTCAGGCAGAGTGGTCAGGTGGGCGGGTACAGGGTCAGGACAGCAGGCAGGCTCAGGGTCAGGCAGAGTGGTCAGGTGGTCAGGGTACAGGGTCAGGACAGCAGGCAGGCTCAGGGTCAGGCAGAGTGGTCAGGTGGGCGGGTACAGGGTCAGGACAGGCAACGGTCAAAAACCAGGAGGACGAGAAAAAGAGAGACTGGGGAAAAACAGGAGCTGAGACAAAACGCTGGTAGACTTGAACAAACAAGATGAACTGGCAACAAACAGACAGAAAACACAGGTATAAATACCCAGGTGATAAGTTGGGAAGATGGGTGACACCTGGAGGGGGGTGGAGAAAAGGACAGGTGAGTTTTAATGCTCATTCACGTTCGCGCCGTTTTACGACAGGTCTGAATTATAACGGGGAAACAGCCTAGTGGTTAGAGAGTAGAGGCGACAGCGTAGCCTAGTGGTTAGAGCGTAGAGGTGACAGCGTAGCCTAGTGGTTAGAGCGTAGAGGCGAAAGCGTAGCCTAGTGGTTAGAGCGTAGAGGCGACAGCGTAGCCTAGTGGTTAGAGCGTAGAGGCGACAGCGTAGCCTAGTGGTTAGAGCGTAGAGGCGACAGCGTAGCCTAGTGGTTAGAGCGTAGAGGCGACAGCGTAGCCTAGTGGTTAGAGCGTAGAGGCGACAGCGTAGCCTAGTGGTTAGAGAGTAGAGGCGACAGCGTAGCCTAGTGGTTAGAGCGTAGAGGCGACAGCGTAGCCTAGTGGTTAGAGCGTAGACAGCGTAGCCTAGTGGTTAGAGCGTAGAGGCGACAGCGTAGCCTAGTGGTTAGAGCGTAGAGGCGACAGCGTAGCCTAGTGGTTAGAGCGTAGAGGCGACAGCGTAGCCTAGTGGTTAGAGCGTAGAGGCGACAGCGTAGCCTAGTGGTTAGAGCGTAGAGGCGACAGCGTAGCCTAGTGGTTAGAGCGTAGAGGCGACAGCGTAGCCTAGTGGTTAGAGCGTAGAGGCGACAGCGTAGCCTAGTGGTTAGAGCGTAGAGGCGACAGCGTAGCCTAGTGGTTAGAGCGTAGAGGCGACAGCGTAGCCTAGTGGTTAGAGCGTAGAGGCGACAGCATAGCTTAGTGGTTAGAGCGTAGAGGCGACAGCGTAGCCTAGTGGTTAGAGCGTAGAGGCGTCAGCGTAGCCTAGTGGTTAGAGCGTAGAGGCGACAGCGTAGCCTAGTGGGTAGAGCGTAGAAGCGACAGCGTAGCCTAGTGGTTAGAGTGTAGAGGCGACAGCGTAGCCTAGTGGTTAGAGCGTAGAGGCGACAGCGTAGCCTAGTGGTTAGAGCGTAGAAGCGACAGCGTAGCCTAGTGGTTAGAGCGTAGAGGCGACAGCGTAGCCTAGTGGTTAGAGCGTTGGGCAAGTAACCGAAAGGTTGCTAGATCTAATCTCTGAGCTGACAAGGTAAAACAATCTGTTGTTCTGCCCCTGAACAAGGCAGTTAACCCACTGTTCTTTGCTAGGCCATCGTTGTAAATAAGAATTTGTTCTTAACCGACTTGCCTAGTTAGATAAAGGTAAAAAAAGAGAAAAGCCACGTAGTAGAGGCCAAAGTACTATTGAGTGCAGACATTTTTTTACGTGCTATTTCAGCACTCTCCTCTTATCTTTCCCTTCTACTTCTGATCTATCCAATATCCAATATGGGACGACCCCACTCCATTGAATAAAAAACATACACCTCTACCTACTCTCTCTAAATTGATCAGATATCCCTCATATTTAGGGCACCTTGTTTTTATAGGTATTTCTAGCATGTTCGCTGCAGGTAGAGAATCCGAAGAAATGGCACAATCTGTCTCCAATCAATCAATGTCCGGTTGTGCACGTGTGCTGGATAGGGGGGACTTTGTCTATAAGCCAACTTATAATTGATCTATATGGAGGGTGTGACGCAATTACGGAGCCTTCCAGAGGTATGCAGAAGTACCATATTAAGCTCCGTACCGCATCGCTGTGTGCGCTGTATAGTTCCACATTTACATGTTTGGTTGACAGTAGGTGGGGGCGGGAGGTCCTGTATGAACACAAACACGCTTACTTGACAACTTCCTTCACAACAGCTCTGCGCTGCTCCCTTAATAAGCACAAGAAGTATAAATACCCTGACTTCTGCAGAGGCAGTATCAACGTCAATGCTGCACGGCCAATGCAATTGTCGGATTGACCATGCAGCTCCTTTAAGTCAGGGTAGGCGTCTCTCTGCAAATCTTAAAATAGCACAAAGCCTATTATTTGGCAGGGACTACTATTTGCAGATCGGTGGATGTACACCTCATTTTGCTCCAGCTGATCCTCTCCAACAGACTCAGAAGGTGAAGCAAAAATGGGTCAATTAGGTGAAAGGAGAGAGAGACACTAAGCAGGTTTCCATCCCGGGTCCAGTCAAACCCTGGGTCCAGCGACTGTCAAGCTAACGCCTTAACCGCTATGCTAAGAGGTCCAAACGTTTTGGCTAACGCCTTAACCGTTATGCTAAGAGGTCCAAACTTTATGGTCAACACCTTAACCGTTATGCTAAGAGGTCCAAACGTTTTGGCTAACGCCTTACCCGTTATGCTAAGAGGTCCAAAAGGTTTGGCTAACGCCGCCTTACCCGTTAGGCTAAGAGGTCCAAACGTTTTGGCCAACACCTTAACCGCTATTGCCAAGCAGTCAGAAAAGTATTCCCTGATGAATAATAGTCTTTGTCCATATACATAGGTTTGGTTTTCTCCCAGCAGAACTCGGCGAATTGAATGTCTGTGCTCGCATTCTCCCTAAACTGCAATATTAGTGTTGTTTGTTCCTCTTGAGCCACCGTAGCTACAACATAGTCATAACACTTCCTCAAAATAGTCAGAATGAATGAGCTGGATCAAGAAATCTGCATTTTGTTGTTGTTTTTGCAGAGGTCTTTTTATATCTCCGCTACATGGTTCTAGCTCTGATTTAGATCCCAGACAAGTTTTGGAGACCGGAGACAGAATCCCCATGTCGTTGTCTACTCAGGGCGCACGGCTATCACCGACGTTCGTTAGACGTTAGCAGGTCAGAGATGCAATCTGAGAGCTACCGATCCCGTCTTTGAGAAGTCCCAGACATCTCAATGTTTTTAATAATGTTTTGATATTATCGGCACAAAATCTGCAATGCTCTTTAAGTGTGAGATGTGCATCAACAAGTTTTGAGAATAGTTAAAACCTCTCTGCGATAGGCGGGACGCTTGCGTCCCACTTGGCCAATAGTCAGTGAAAATGTAGAGCGCCAAATTCAAATAAAATACTATTAAAATCAAACTTTAATTAAATCACACATGTAAGAAACCAAATTAAAGCTACACTCGTTGTGAATCCAGCCAACATGTCAGATTTCAAAAAGGCTTTTAGGCGAAAGCATAAGATGCTCTGATGATAGCACAACAGTAAATGAAGAGAGAGTAGCATATTTCAACCCTACAGGCGCAACACAAAACGCAGAAATAAAATATAATTCTTGCCTTACCTTTGACGAGCTTCTTTTGTTGGCACTCCAATATGTCCCATAAACATCACAAATGGTCCTTTTGTTTGATTAATTCCGTTGATATATATCCAAAATGTCCATTTATTTGGCCCGTTTGATCCAGAAAAACACAGCTTCCAACTTGTGCAACGTCACTACAAAATATTTCAAAAGTTACCTGTAAACTTTGCCAAAACATTTCAAACTACTTTTGTAATACAACTTTAGGTATTTTTAAACGTTAATAATTGCTCAAATTGAATACTGGACAATCTGTGTTCATTACAGAAAGAGAACAAATTCACGCTACTTTTCAAGTAATGCTCTCAAAAAGTAGACTTCAAATGACACTCATTCAAGATGGCCGTACTTCTTCATTACACAAAGGAATAACCTCAACCAATTTTTAAAGACTGGTGACATCCAGTGGAAGCAGTAGGAACTGCCAACAAGTCCCTTAGAAATATGAGGTTTCATTGGGAAACTATTGAATAGACAGTGACCAAAAAAAAAGAAATCTGAATGATTTGTCCTCTGGGTTTTGCCTGCTACATAAGTTCTGTTCAAAGACATGATTAAAACAGTTTTAGAACCTTCATAGTGTTTTCTATCCAAATATACTAATAATATGCATATTTATTTTTATATTCTGGGAATAAGTAGCAGGAAGTTGAAATTGGGCACGCTATTTATCCAAAAGTGAAAATGCTGCCCCCTATCCCGAAGAAGTTTTAACAGCAATAGCCAAATGAGAGCTCGCCTGAGAAGAAGCCAGTGAAGTGATACGTTGTTTCGCATCACCTGGAATGTGTAGACCCACCAGCAGGATCCATGACTACCAGTATACGTTTGTACTTGACTTTAACCAAAGTGTCAAATCATTACAGCTCAGAAGTTCACAAGCAATGTTATTCAATTCAAAATGTTTGTGAGATATTTCAACTCTATAGCAAGTGTAAATGACAGTTAAGAGGCTGCTTTGAGCCACAGCTCGTTCTAGCTACGTTAACAATCTAATCACATCATTGTTTTGGCAAGGCAGCGTGGTGGTCTGGAGAATCCTCAACACCAAGGGAAGAATCTTATAATGTGTGACCCTTGTCTGTGACACGTCGTTTAGTGCACCACTGCGTTGGCAAGACAACAAAAAAACTACAGGAATGACAGTCGTTTATTAACCTTTTAGATGTAATGACAAAATGTAGATTTAGAAACACATCAAATGGCCTCCACAACATGTGATCAATATCAGAGAAAAAATGGGATTGTTAGACCTAACAAATAGAAATGGACAGATGTTTTAGTAAATGGTGTCAGGTGTAGTCACGGGATGTCTCCAAATTGGCATATGTCTGTATATAAGATAGTTCCAGTGCTATTGCATAGTTGCAATGCTATTAGTTCAGTATAAAAACACAATATTCTACCATATCAACCTCACTCAAACATTGTGCTGCTGTTATGGGTGTTTCCAGGGTGTCATTTTCTGGAACGTTCTAACAGGAATCTGTTCCAAAAATGTTTGTAATGTACAAGGACACCAACAAACATACATGTAACATGATCAAGTCACCTAGCTAACTAGCTGCCAAATAGGCATCAACTCACCACGTAGCTTATTCTTAAATTTTTGTCCATAGACTACAGACATTTTTCGGGAATAACCATGGTGAGTGACAAACTTAATTAAATTGCCCACTCCCTACCCGGTATCTTAATTAGTCGCTATACAACTTAGTATGAGTTGTTTGTTGGCAATTTGTTATTTACAAAGTTTTTGGAACAGATTCCTGTTGGAACGTACCACAAATTATACCCACCCATCCGGGTGTCCTTCCAACCTCTCTATAGTGTCCCGAATGTGGTAATTGCACTGTTTTTGCACGCTGGATGTGCCTAAAAGGTATTTACTCTAAAAACGAAATGTCTACAACACCAACCTCTCTCAAACATTGTGGTGGTGTCGGGGGACATCTATGTGTTTTCATCATATTTTTCATGCGCAAATATATAGCCACTCGGTGGACATTCGATGTTGCCATTAAGTCATACATCATCAGATAACATTGGCAAAAGGCTAAATGTGTTCCTACCAACCTAAGGATTCATTTATTATCCCCTATGTAGCTATAGCTCAAACAGACCAAATGGAAGCTTTACCATCTAAGATGTTTGCTGGTTGGTGAAAACGTGTGTAAAATAAACATTTTGGCTCTCTGGGCTGGTGACCAATAACGGTAGGTCACCGCCAGACAAATAAGACATCCTCATGATCTGTGGAGTCACGCCTTTCGGGTGCGAATCAACGTATTCCGTGTTTATTTTGTTTATGCTTCACAACACTAACCGGAATGTAGGTAGCATCCATCTTGAAATTAGATAATTGGCTCAGCCTGCACTTATACATGTGCCTTTTGATGATAATAATTCACACTGGCGATTTTAAGGTACAGATCAATAGCCAAGATACTTAGCTTTCAGCAGACACCATGCTTTTGCAGATAGGGGCTACCGTTCGTATACCAGACAAGTCAAGTAGAGTTCCCAAAAATGGGGCTTTACATGTGAGAAGCGCAGCAATGTTAGCATCCATACAGTAGTTCCCACTCTCACCAGGCTACCCGAAACATTTGACCCAAGTTAAACAATTTAAAGGCAATGGTATCAAATACTAATTGAGTGTATGTAAACTTCTGACCCACTGGGTATGTGATGAAATAAATAAAAGCTGAAATAAATCATTTTCTCAACTATTATTCTGACATTTCACATTCTTAAATAAAATGGTGATCCTAACTGACCTAAGACAGGGAATTTTAACTGTTGATTAAATGTCAGAAATGGTGAAAAACTGAGTTTAGATCTATTTGGCTAAGGTGTATGTAAACTTCCAACTTCAACTGTATATGTAAACAACAGCTGGTTGAGGCAAGGAACACTGAAACATACATGAGAGGGCCAGCTGTTCCGGACAACTGTGTGATCACGCTCTCCTTAGCTGATGTAAGAACTTTAAACATGTCAACATTCATAATGCCACAGGGCCAGACAGATTACCAGGACGTGTACTAAGAGCATGTGCTAACCAACTGGCAAGTGTACTCACTGACATTTTCAAACCTCTCACTGAGTGAGTCTGTGGTATCCACATGTTTCAGGCAGACCACCATAGTCCCTGTGCCCAGGAACAATAAGGTAACCTAGTACCTGGAAATGACTACCGACCTGGAGTGCACTCAGTCGTGGTTAGCCATGAAGTGCATTGAAAGGCTGGTCATGGTTCACATCAACAGCATTATCCCAGAAACCCTAGACCCACTCCAATGTGCATATCTCCCCAACAAATCCACAGATGATGCAATCTCTACTGCACTCCATACTGACCTTTCACACCTGGACAAAAGGAACACCTATGTGAGAATGTCGCATACAGGACAAGCTAAATGACTACAGCTCAGCATTCAACACCATAGTCCTCTCAAAGCTCAACACTAAGCTAAGGATCCTGGGACTAAACACCTCCCTCTGCAAATGGATCTTGGACTTCGTGAGGGCCGCCCCCAGGTGGTAAGGGTAGGTAACAACACATCCGCCATGCTGATCCTCAACACTGGAGCCCCTCAGGGGTGCATGTTCAGTCCCCTCCTCCTCCCCTCAGTCCCCTCCTCTGGCAAATGGTCGGTCTCCGACCTCAAAACACTCATGAGGGCAGTGCGTATGTACCAGTACATCCCTGGGCCAAGCTTCCTGCCATCCAGGACCTCTATATCAGGCGGTGTCAGAGGAAGGCCCTAGAAATTGTCAAAGGCTCCAGCCACCCTAGTCATAGACTGGTCTCTTTGCTACCACACGGTACTGGAGTGCCACGTCACGGTCCAAGAGGCTTCTCAACAGCTTCTAACCCCAAGCCATAAGACTCCTGAACAGCTAATCAAATGGCTAACCAGACTATTTGTATTGCCCCCCCATCCTGCCTTTACACTGCTGCTACTCTCTGTTTATTATCTATGCATAGTCACTTTAATAACTCTACATGTACATATTACCTCAATTACTTTGACTAACCGGTGCCCCCGCACATTGACTCTGTACTGGTACCCCCTGTCTATATCCTCGCTGTTGTAATTTTACTACTACTCATGAATTATTTGTTACTTTTATTTTACATTTTTAGGTATTTTTCTTAACAGCATTGCTTCTAAGTAAACATTTCACTGTTACATGTGCAGGTGTGACAAATACAATTTGATTAGAAAAAAAAATAAACTTCGGTAAGCGAACTTTGACTTTGCTCACTAAAAAAAAAATTCTTGAAGAGCACCCAAAATAATCTTGCCGAAAAACAAACCAAAACTTCCCAAAATGTCGTCATAAAATATGTTCAAACTGTTTCAACTGGGATGCATGTGACAGGTTTAAGGTGATCCCCTACACCAAACACACACACAACCAGACATGGGTTGATTGATTGGAGACAGCTGGTGTCAATTAAATAACATTTCCTAGGATTTTCTGTGTCACGGCTGTCGTAAGAACGGGACCAATGCGCAGCGGATGTTGAGTTCCACATATTTAATAACAATTACCAACTGCCTCTAATTGGGAATCATACAAAACACCAACATAAAAATGATAAACTAGAATACCCCCTAGTCACGCCCTGACCTACTACACCAAAGAGAAACAAGGGCTCTCTATGACAGTCTGTGTGTGTAACGGTTTTCTTTACTTGAAGGAGAGGCGGACCAAAACACAGCGTGGTTATATTGATTCATGTTTCATTAAAAAAAGATGAACGCTACAAAACAATAAACGTGGAAAACCAAAACAACAGCCCTGGTGCAAACACAGACAGGAACAAACACACAGTGAAACCCAGGCTACCTAAATATGATTCTCAATCAGAGACAACTAATGACACCTGCCTCTGATCGAGAACCATACTCGGCCGAAACATAGAAATACCCAAATCATAGAAAAACAAACATAGACTGCCCACCCCAACTCACGCCCTGACCATACTAAATAATGACATAACATAGGAAATAAAGGTCAGAACGTGACAATGTGTACGTGCGTATAGATATAGAGGCCACTGTACAACAACCCTGGAGATATAGAGGATGAAATACATTGATAAAGGACTCAATGTGATTTCCCAGCAGGCAGGTGGGAGGAATAAGGATCCAGAGGGTTTGGAAAACAATTAACATCAATTACTGTAACAGCCACAGTGCCAGAGGATGAATGTTAAAGAACTACAAGACTGTCAGAGCCTGGAGGGTTGATGTTATAGAACTACAAGACTGTCAGAGGACTGGAGGGTTGATGTTATAGAACTACAAGACTGTCAGAGGACTGGAGGGTTGATGTTATAGAACTACAAGACTGTCAGAGGACTGGAGGATGAATGTTAGGGTTGATGTTATAGAACTACAAGAATGAATGTTAAATAACAAGACAAGACAGAGAGCTGGGCCTCCCAGGAAGGACCAGAGTGTGTCTGGTAGTAGAAGTGGACATCTCTAACACACAGAGAAACAGTAGTAAGACACAAACTTGACTTTAGTAACACAGAGTAACAGAAATGTTTCTCCCTCAGGAGTCCAGTCTAAGGGTTAGAATCTATAGTATATTTCTGTAATGATGTAGCAGTAGTAGTAGTCGTAGCTGCTCAATGAGAGAGAAAATCCCATCTATGCCAATGTTTTCCCCCTCAGCCTGAAGCACAGCCAGCTACATCTTGTCTAATAATCTACTATTTTCTTCCTTAACTTCACAAACTTTAAAGTTGTTGAGTTGTTATTATACACTATGAGTTGTTATTTTACACTATGAGTTGTTATTTTACACTATGAGTTGTTATGAGTCGTTATGAGTCGTTATGAGTCGTTGTGGGTCATTATGGGTTGTTGTGGGTCTTTATGGGTTGTTGTGGGTCGTTTGTGAGTTGCTGTGGGTCATTATGAGTCGTTATGGGTTGTTGTGAGTCGTTATGGGTCGTTGGAGTCGTTATGAGTCGTTATGAGTCGTTATGAGTCGTTATGAGTCGTTGTGAGTCGTTATGGGTTGTTGTGAGTCGTTATGATTATGGGTCGTTGTGAGTCGTTATGGGTCGTTGTGAGTCGTTATGGGTCGTTATGGGTCGTTATGGGTCGCTGTGAGTCGTTATGGGTCATTATGAGTCGTTATGGGTCACCACTCTCACACATATAGAGGCTGATAACACAGTGAGTAGCATGAGTATCCGGGGAGAGAGAAGCAGCTCTGAGCTTTAGATAGGGAAGTAAATTACCGTCAATAAGTGACCCTAATAGGCGCTTGGTTCGGATAGATAGCGACAAATGACAAATTAACCATCTGTGCTGCCAAGTTTAGAGGCAGTCATTTATGTTTTGAAAATGCAAATAATATACCTAAAGAGTTTCTCGCTAATAAACTCTGAATCACAATAAATGCAAGGTTTAAATAATCCCACGAGTCATAATAATCTATCAAATTACATTTAATGGATTTTTGTGACTTCATAAGATTAGGACAGATTATGTTGTTGCGGGTGTTTTTGTAAGAGCAAGTGTTTGTATGGAATGAGGGAGAGAGATAAGGGAGGGAGGGATTTTAAAATGTTTCCACCACTGTCCAAGTCAGTAAGCACCCAGATGCCATCTCGCTATGTCTGTCTCTCTGTCTGTCTGTCTGTCTCTCTGTCTTTCTCTCTGTCTGTCTCTCTGTCTGTCTCTCTGTCTGTCTGTCTCTCTGTCTTTGACTGTAACGCCACATTTCAATAATTCAGTCAAGGTTTTAGAGATAAAGCTGTAAGGCTTCAACCATTTACATCTCAAGGGGATTCAAGGACAATGGAGAAAATTGCAGCGTTACTCACAGAGACACTCATATTCACTAGCCACACACACAAGGACACAGATATACAAACACACACACACACTCTAATATATAATGTACACTCACACACACTCCGTCCATTCACTCCATTCCCTCTAAGGCTGACACTCAGCCCTGTAAATCTGTCCACAGGGAGACCAGCCCTACGCTATGACATTATTATTCATCTGAAGCCAAGCTACGGATTGATTAATCAATTACAGGCTGTTTAATAGATGGCTTTATTAAAAGAGATGAAATAACAGGGCCTGAAGTGTTTGACTCGTTCCCCGTAAGACCCTAAAAGCAGGGTCACAATATGAACAACTGTATTTTTCTCCTCTTTATTATTAAGACATGGCTTCCGAAGCAAATTTCCCATAAGGCCACAGTAATGGTGCCATTGTTTCAATGCTCACTTTGTTGGCATGGAAACTAATGGTTGTCTTGAATATATTTTTCTGTTTGTTTGATTCGGTGTTCCCGGCTGTTGCTTTGCTGTACAGCAAGGCATCTTTATTTTTTTTTTATTTTTTTTAAGTGCTGTCTCCTGAAAACTTGTCTGCCTACATGAAACAAAAAAATGATAAACAAAAAAATAATAAATGGGGGTGGGGAAAAACATAATAAATGGGGGTGGGGAAAAACATAATAAATGGGGGTGGGGAAAAACATAATAAATGGGGGTGGGGAAAAACATAATAAATGGGGGTGGGGAAAAACATAATAAATGGGGGTGGGGAAAACATAATAAATGGGGGTGGGGAAAAACATAATAAATGGGGGTGGGGAAAAAATAATAAATGGGGGTGGGGAAAAAATAATAAATGGGGGTGGGGAAAAACATAATAAATGGGGGTGGGAAAAAAATAATAAATGGGGGTGGGGAAAAACATAATAAATGGGGGTGGGGAAAAAAATAATAAATGGGGGTGGGGAAAAACATAATAAATGGGGGTGGGAAAAAAATAATAAATGGGGGTGGGGAAAAACATAATAAATGGGGGTGGGGAAAAAAATAATAAATGGGGGTGGGGAAAAACATAATAAATGGGGGTGGGGAAAAACATAATAAATGGGGGGGAAAAACATAATAAATGGGGGGGGGAAAACATAATAAATGGGGGTGGGGAAAAACATAATAAATGGGGGTGGGGAAAAAACATAATAAATGGGGGTGGGGAAAAACATAATAAATGGGGGTGGGGAAAAACATAATAAATGGGGGTGGGGGAAAAAATAATAAATGGGGGTGGGGAAAAACATAATAAATGGGGGTGGGGGGGAAAAACATAATAAATGGGGGTGGGGAAAAACATAATAAATGGGGGTGGGGAAAAACATAATAAATGGGGGTGGGGAAAACATAATAAATGGGGGTGGGGAAAACATAATAAATGGGGGTGGGGAAAAACATAATAAATGGGGGTGGGGAAAAACATAATAAATGGGGGTGGGGAAAAACATAATAAATGGGGGTGGGGAAAAACATAATAAATGGGGGTGGGGAAAAACATAATAAATGGGGGTGGGGAAAAACATAATAAATGGGGGTGGGGGAAAACATAATTGTTAATGTGTTGAAAAGGCTCCATCTGTGTGTTTGTTATGCAGCAGATGCCTGTTTCACTTGCAGTCGTCTCCCTCTGTGCTTTTCTGAAGCAGCCGAGTCCAGGCTAGAGCTGCTTTGTGAACCATGAGACAGAAAACAGAGCTGCTAGCTGCGATGCTGATCATTAGCAAGAAACCTTTTCTTGTGGCACAATAGGTCTACTCTACATTACCATGCAAAATTGAGATTGACAGAATATCTTTGCGCACAAAAAAAGTCATTCTTATTGTAGTTATTGGCTTTAACAGCAATGTAGCTACAGTACATGAGATTGACAGGACATGGTTTTAAGGCCTCAGCGTTTTTATGACTCAGTATCTGACAATATGTGTATTTTGGGAAATACACAAAATATACTTAGGGAAATACAACATTTAGCCTCGTAGCTGGACCGTGACCCACTGTCACCTCATGGTTAAACCCACTGTCACCTCGTGGTTAAACCCACTGTAAACCCACTGTCACCTCATGGTTAAACCCAGTGTCACCTCATGGTTAAACCCAGTGTCACCCACTGTTAAACCCAGTGTCACCTCGTGGTTAAACCCACTGTCACCTGATAGTTAAACCCACTGTTACCTCATGGTTAAACCCAGTGTAAACCCACTGGTTAAACCCAGTGTCACCTCATGGTTAAACCCACTGTCACATGGTTAAACCCACTGTCACCTCATGGTTAAACCCACACAAACCCATGTTTCACCTCATGGTTAAATCAGACCCGTGGTTAAAACTGTGCGTGTTAAACCCACTGCATCATGGTTAAACCCTCTGCCATGGTTAAACACACTGTCACTCCATTCACTGCTTTATGTTAAACCCAATGTCACCTCATGGTTTGCTAAAAACCTCGTGGTTAAACCCACTGTCACCTCATGGTTAAACCCATTGTTACCTCATGAATATTTACAGTTAAACCCACTGTTAAATGTTAAACCCAGTGTCACCTCATGGTTAAGTAGTGTCATGCTCGTGGTTAAACAGTTTCTGAAAGGAAAACTCAAGGTTAAAACTGTTACCTCAAAAAAACCCACTGTCAATGGTTAAACCCACTGTTAAACCCACTGTTAATGGTTAAACCCAATGTTAAACCCACTGTCACCTCATGGTTAAACCCACTGTCACCTCATGGTTAAACCCACTGTCACCTCTGTTAAACCCAGCTAAACCCACTGTTACCTCATGGTTAAACATTGTCATGGCTTTAAACCCACTGTCACCTCATGGTTAAACATACTTGGTTAAAATGTCAATGGTTAAACAATTGTTACCTCATGGTTAAACACTGTCAAATGTTAAACCCACTGTTAAACCCACTGTTACCTCATGGTTAAACCCACTGTCACCTCATGGTTAAACCCACTGTTACCTCATGGTTAAATCCATGTCAGTATGGTTAAACACTGCTAAAACTGTTTCATTGTTAAACCCACAATCAATGCATGGTTAAACCCACTGTTAAACACTGTTACCTCATGGTTAAAACTGTCACTCATGGTTGGCTGTTACCTCATTGTTAAACCCATGTAAAACTGTTATTCATGGTTAAACCCAATGTTCATGGTTAAACCCACTGTCAATGGTTAAAACTGCTAAACCCACTTGTCACCTCATGGTTAAACCCATAGTTACAGTTGTTGGCCACACATACCCATGATTTCGTTATTAATCAGACCCGTGGTAAAATGATGTCAGCATCATGACTCTGCCTGAAAAACACCCTCCATTCGTCTTTTATGGTCACAATAGCGTCCGGTAGTTTCTAAAAGAAAGAGCAAAATGACAATCGAATGTTTGCAAAATATTTGAATATTTTTACAGTAATTTATGCAGTAAAAGACCGTGACAGTTTCTGAAAGAGAAAACTAAGGCAAAAAAACGAATGCAAATTGAACCATCAGCCGTTGGAATTCAACAATGTTTTGCGTTAACTTTTCCTGACCTATACGCTGGACAGCTCGAATTCTGAAACATTTCTGCCTGAACAATACAACATATAACATACTTATTAATGTCAAAGATCAATTGTCTGTTCAACCTGTTAAATGTGCATTATCCTGCCTATGGGATCACATGCAATACATCTATTTCCTAGGCTTCCGGTTTGGTTGTTTAGCGACACAATCAATGCATGCACAACTACGGGGCAAAATAGACTAGGTTGGCTTAGATTGTTGATAACATGTAAACTGTATTCAGTCTCCAATGTTTATTAAAAAAAACATAAACATAATCACTTGTCTCTCAAATACATAGTTACAGTTGTTGGTTAGCTACCTAGATATCACATTTTAGCCATGTTAGCAATGATGTCACATCAGTCTTCCTGCCTTCCTTCCTTCTTTCCTGCCTGCCTTCCTTCCTTGTTTCCTGCCTGCCTTCCTTCCTTGTTTCCTGCCTGCCTTCCTTCCTGCCTGCCTGCCTTCCTTCCTTCCTGCCTGCCTGCCTTCTTTCTTTCCTGCCTTCCTTCTTTCTTTCCTGCCTTCCTTCCTTCTTTCTTTCCTGCCTTCCTCCTTCTTTCTTTCCTGCCTTTGCCTTCTTTCTTTCCTGCCTTCTTCTTTCTTTCCTGCCTTCTTTCTTTCTTTCTTTCCTGCCTTCCTTCTTTCTTTCTTTCCTGCCTTCCTTCTTTCTTTCCTGCCTTCCTGCCTTCTTTCTTTCCTGCCTTCTTTCTTTCCTGCCTTCCTTCTTTCTTTCTTTCCTGCCTGCCTTCCTTCCTTCTTTCCTGCCTGCCTGCCTTCCTTCCTTCCTTCCTGCCTGCCTCCTTCCTGCCTTCTTTCTTTCCTGCCTTCCTGCCCTTCTTTCCCCTTCCTTCCCTTTCAACCTCCCCTTTCCTTCCTTCCTCTTCATTTCCTGCCTTCTCTCTCACATTCCTTTCCTGCCTCCCTTCCTCCCTTTCCTGCCTGCCCCCTTCCTTCTTTCCTCTGTCATTTCTCTCTCTCTCGCATTCCTTCCCTGCCTCCCTTCCTCCCGCTCAACCTCCCCCTTCCTTCCTTCCTCTGTCATTTCTCTCTCTCTCTCGCATTCCTTCCCTGCCTCCCCTCCTCCCGCTCAACCTCCCCTCCTTCCTCTGTCATTTCTCTCTCTCTCGCATTCCTTCCCTGCCTCCCTTCCTCCCGCTCAACCTCCCCCCTTCCTTCCTTCCTCTGTCATTTCTCTCTCTCTCTCCCATTCCTTCCCTGCCTCCCTTCCTCCCGCTCAACCTCCCCCCTTCCTTCCTTCCTCTGTCATTTCTCTCTCTCTCTCGCATTCCTTCCCTGCCTCCCTTCCTCCCGCTCAACCTCCCCCCCTTCCTTCCTTCCTCTGTAATTTCTCTCTCTCTCTCGCATTCCTTCCCTGCCTCCCGCTCAACCTCCCCCCTTCCTTCCTTTATTTCTTTCTTATCTCTTCCCTTCCACCAGACCAGTAAGGCGGTGACGAAGGGTGACTTCCCGCTGGCGAGCATCGCATCCCGAAGGGCTTTGTTCCTGGCGGCCCTTTCCATCACCATCGGGACAGGCGTCTATGTGGGGGTGGTGGTGGCCCTCATCGCCTACCTCTCCAAGCCAGGTCACATATAGCAGTGCCAGGGGGAACCAGGAATGGACACTGCTACTGCCAGGGAAAGGTGTAGGGGGCATCATCATTTTTTTCTTCCAACATCCCTCTATCTGTCCAGCCTTCTCTCAGACTACCAGGTGAACAACAGGAGAGAAGTGAGGAACCACCCCTTCTCAGTGGACACTGCTACTACCAGGCAATGGTTTGCACTGCCTTCCTCCCGTAACATAACAGCGCTGCTGACATGGAATCCGTTCCTCTATCTTTCTCCCTCATTCCTTCATCTCTCTATCCTCCTCCCTTCAGCCTCCCTACAGGCAACAAAGATTATATGAAGGAACAAAGAGGAGCTCGGCATGAAGGGGAGATGAGGAGGAGAAGGAGAAGAGCAGGGAAAACTAGGACAGAGAGAACAGACACGGTTTTCTCTGGGAAAAGTTATCTGAAGTGAGGTAAAGAGGAACACAGTTTGAGTTGTGCTGTCCTGCTCCGTTTGCGCCCCCCCCCTCCCACCCCCCTCCCGTGTAGGGTGTTTAAACTTAGCTTTGTTACTTCAACAGACCCTTACAGAAAACGAAATGGGTTGGGAGGGATCAGACAGCAAAAAACATGGTTTGCAATTACTGAGACTTTAGCAGACGAAGGAACTTCAAGGGACCGCAGTGTCTGGAGGTCTCACTGAGAGGACTATAAAAACGTCCTTGAATTCTCTATCTGTATGCCATCTGAACCAGGATTTAACATTTCGATTATTTGGAGACCCTGCTACTAACTGACTATCTCTGTTAATTTACCATCAAATGCTTCTTCAATGGGCCTGGTTCTGAGGCCTACTGCTGGGTGGTTCTCTGTCAACATGAAGCAGAGAGAGAGAGAGAGAGAGAGAGAGAGAGAGAGAGAGAGAGAGAGAGAGAGAGAGAGAGAGAGAGAGAGAGGTGTCATAACAGACCCCTAATGCTTTCTGCCTTTCAAAACTTTAACGTTTCGGTCTGGCCAATGGCGCGTTCTCATCTTCAATAAGGAGACTATTGGGGCTATTGTCAACAAACTCAGAAGTGTTTAATTGCAGTTTGTCTTTTCATTGAAGAAAAAAGGACAATGACAACAAGGAAAAAGCAGCATCCAAACATTGACAGATCTCATCAAAGACGGATTTGTTTTGTGTATCTCTTAGCTGAACCAAACGGCATGAATTAAATTATATGAGTTAAAGTGGAACTAAAAGTGAACTTCCTGCTCTCTGCAGGTGAACTGGGGGTTACTAGGGAGACTATTGTGCATAGCTCTGAAGTTAAGTTTTCCTCCTTAAAGCTACATCAATATCAGTACGCCAGTTCAATGAGGACAGGATAAATCATCCTCTAGTGCTAATGTCTACGAATCTATCATCTGCATCATAAACTCAACTCCCTGGTCTCTGGGACCAGTGTAAACTCAACTCCCTGGTCTCTGGGACCAGTGTAAACTCAACTCCCTGGTCTCTGGGACCAGTGTAAACTCAACGCTCTGGTCTCTGGGACCAGTGTAAACTCAACTCCCTGGTCTCTGGGACCAGTGTAAACTCAACTCCCTGGTCTCTGGGACCAGTGTAAACTCAACTCCCTGGTCTCTGGGACCAGTGTAAACTCAACTCCCTGGTCTCTGGGACCAGTGTAAACTCAACTCCCTGGTCTCTGGGACCAGTGAACTCAACTCCCTGGTCTCTGGGACCAGTGTAAACTCAACTCCTGGTCTCTGGGACCAGTGTAAACTCAACTCCCTGGTCTCTGGGACCAGTGTAAACTCAACTCCTGGTCTCTGGGACCTAAACTCAACTCCCTGGTCTCTGGGACCAGTGTAAACTCAACGCTCTGGTCTCTGGGACCAGGTAAACTCAACTCCCTGGTCTCTGGGACCACTGGGACCAGTGTAAACAACTCCCTGGTCTCTGGGACCAGTGAAACTCAACTCCCTGGTCTCTGGGACCAGTGTAACTCAACTCCCTGGTCTCTGGGACCAGTGTAAACTCCAACGCTCTGGTCTCTGGGACCAGTGTAAACTCAACTCCCTGGTCTCTGGGACCAGTGTAAACTCAACGCTCTGGTCTCTGGGACCAGTGTAACTCAACTCCCTGGTCTCTGGGACCAGTGTAAACTCAACTCCCTGGTCTCTGGGACCATAAACTCAACTCCCTGGTCTCTGGGACCAGTGTAAACTCAACTCCCTGGTCTCTGGGACCAGTAACTCAACTCCCTGGTCTCTGGGACCAGTGTAAACTCAACTCCCTGGTCTCTGGGACCAGTGTAAACTCAACTCCCTGGTCTCTGGGACCAGTGTAAACTCAACTCCCTGGTCTCTGGGACCAGTGTAAACTCAACTCCCTGGTCCCTGGGACCAGTGTAAACTCAACTCCCTGGTCTCTGGGACCAGTGTAAACTCAACTCCCTGGTCTCTGGGACCAGTGTAAACTCAACTCCCTGGTCTCTGGGACCAGTGTAAACTCAACTCCCTGGTCTCTGGGACCAGTGTAAACTCAACTCCCTGGTCTCTGGGACCAGTGTAAACTCAACTCCCTGGTCTCTGGGACCAGTGTAAACTCAACTCCCTGGTCTCTGGGGTCTAACTCAGTGTTGTGATACAGTAAAGAACAGGTATTCAATAAATGCCTTTCCAGGACCCAGGCAGAGTGAGAACAGTGAAGCATTGAATCTCAACACTGTAAAACAGCCTCCTCCCTCCCATATGCCATAGGAGATATTAAAAGGAAAAAAACTATTTCAGCATCACTAATAAAGACTGAACCGTGTGGATTTGGCTCCTGAGGGAAAAGGGCTGAGAAGTGTTTTGCTATAATGGCTCCCATTAGAACTCTGCAGCAGTAGCCAGAAGGCTATACGCTTGGAAAGTGGAAACATCATAGAACGTTAAAAAGTCAACGTTGTGGAGACGTTTCGGAGACACCGTCGCGCTTGCTAGCAAGGAGATTTGAGCTGGCTAATTAACGGTAAATACTGTAAGTGAATCGTTTCCCCTCTCAGTTGGTCAAACTAAAATTGTTTACCGTTAGTTAGCAATGACTTTTTTTTTGCTAGCTACGGTAGAGCTCCAATGTCAACAATAACCTGTTGTCTCCAGTTGTATTTACATTTCTACATTGTGACCCGCAGACATGTGAATCCACTTCTGTCTGCAGTTGGCAGATAGGTTATTTGAACGGTCTTTTCCAACTGCTATGGGCATTGTCTCGCCAACAGGCTAATTACGTCTGACCATTATCAATAGACACACAGAGAGACTTCTTCTTCATTAGACTAGACACTGAGGCCATGCACGCACACACACACACACACACACACACACACACACACACACACACACACACACACACACACATCCTCTGGGTGGCAGTCCCAGATAACAGCCCACCATGTTATAATTGATTTCCTGGAAACCTTTATTGTTCTGGGCCGTTAACACTCTCCCCATTCACTACCTAAATGAACTGAACTCACTATTTTACACCTCGGTTGCTCCTACAATTACATGACCTTTGACCTTTTCAACCTCCCCACCCCTTTTACAGTGGGTTCCCATGGCAACTGTTTGGTCCCAACTGTTGCAGTGCCATTGATTTTACTGCAGTGTGGCTAAAATCAGGGTCACACAGAGTGTTTCTGGGTTGTCTTAAACAAATCTACTTTGAAACTAAAGTAAACACCTCACACACATGGTTATGGGCTTAACAAAAGATGACACCTGAACCATGGCAGGTATATAGAATTGAAATGTATTACATTTTGAGTTTGCATCTCAATAATACACTTTATACAATACACATCCCAGAAGACTGACATTTTTTCAAAACTGTTCGATGTGGAAACACTGTATTTTCGTCGAGATTTCTTTAAATAACGTAAATTATTTACTAATTTATCATAAATATGAATAACATTCCACCCATGAGGCCACTAGGTCATTTGACTGCAGGAAAGGGATCTATGATAGATCTGTCTCTGGTCTGTGGAATCCGTTAAAATCACATTATAAAATATTATGTTATGATGCCAACACCATCATTTGCAGGGGATACTTGGCGCTGCCTCTGACCGGGTGGATGGGAAATTGGAGAACGACTTCCTGCAATGAGATCAAGGTCAGGTCATTTGACCTCACTCATCCAGCCACTCGGGTCATGTGACAGTGTTGATGCCCATTCTGTGTTCTACTACTGAGAGATGGTATAGGTAGTTTTGTTTGTTTTTACAGTGTCCATATTAGGACATTCAACTCCACATGAGACTGAAGATGTCCAAATATGGACACCATGTTATTATTTGTTTATCTTTTTTTTTTTAGGAAAACTCTTCACTGCTGATAAATCTGATGATAAATGATTTGTGTTCTGTTCTGTATGACGTGTTTTATGTGGCTCTTTAGTGAACCAGGTATTGTCCAATGTGTCGAATACGGTTAAACATTAATGTTGATGCTGTTGTTTCTCCCAACTCTAAACCTTATTGGCTGCTGATCTCCATCGATGTAACAACGCTTAAACTGATAGGCTGAACATTTCCGTGTACGTAACTAAGAGGTTTTAACAGGATGTTTCTGAGCATTCTTCAATACCAGGGTGGTCATGTTATCTCTGAGTATTGTGATATAAAAAAAATATATAAAAAAATCTTTAAAAATGACATGCATTTTGTGTTGGATTTACATTAAGGTTGGGATGCCCTACCTACTGTGCGTCTTGTGAGATGACAACATGTAAATATTCCGGGATGTAATTTAAAATAAAAACAAAGAGGAGATGATTTTCTTTTCTTAAAACTTGAAAAAAATGTTTTTCTTTCTCAGTCCTTTGGCAAATCAAATCACATGTTATTTGTCACATGCGCTTGAATACAACAACCTTACTGTGAAATGCTGACTGACAAGCCTTTAATCAACATTGCAGTTTTAAGAAAAATAAGTGTTAAGTATTTACTAAAAATAAACAGAAGTAAAAATTAAAAATAAAGAACAAAATATAAAAATAAGAAATGAATTAAAGAGCAACAATAAATAACAGTAACAAGGCTTTAAAACAGGGAGTCCCGGTACAGAGTCAATGTGCGTGGGCACAGGATAGTCGAGGTAATTAAGGTAATGTATTCATGTGAGTAAAGTGATTATGCATAGATAATTAGCAGCAGCGTAAAAATGGGGGGGGGGGTTGAGCGGGGAGCGGGGGGGGAGGGGTTCAATACAAATAGTCTGGGTGGCCATTTGATTTGCTGTTCAGGAGTCTTATGGCTTGGGGTTGTTGGCTGTTAAGCTGTAAAATATTTCTAGTCTCGTTGTGTCCTCTTCATAACTGTCTTGGTGTGTTTGCACCATGATAGTTTGTTGGAGATGTGATGCACCAAGGAACTTGAAGCTCTCAACCTGCTCCACTACAGGCCCGTCGAATGAGGCTCAGCCCTCCTTTCCTTGTAGTCCACAATCATATCCTTTGTCTTGTTCACGTTGAGGGGGGAGGTTGTTATCCTGGCACCACACTGCCAGGTCTCCTTAGCTTAGTGATGAGTTTGAGGGCACTATGGTGTTGAACACTGAGCTGTAGTCAATGAATAGCATTCTCACATAGGTGTTCCTTTTGTCCAGGTGGGAAAGGGCAGTGTGGAGTGCGATTGAGATTGCATCATCTGTGGATCTGTTGGGGCAGTATGCAAATTGGAGTGGGTCTAGGGTTTTTGGGATAATGGTGTTGATGTGAGCCATGACCAGCCTTTCAAAGCACTTCATGGCAACAGATGTGAGTGCTATGGGTCAGTAGTCATTTAGGCAGGTTATCTTGGTGTTCTTGGGTACAGGGACTATGGTGGTCTGCTTGAAACATGTTGGTACCACAGACTCAGACAGGGACAGGTTGAAAATGTCACTGAAGACACTTGCCAGTTGGTCAGTGCATCCTGGTAATCTGTCTGTCCCTGCGGCCTTGTGAATGTTGACCTGTTTAAAGGTCTTACTCACATCAGCTACGGAGAGAGTGATCACACAGTCACACGGAACAGCTGATGCTCTCATGCATGCTTCAGTGTTGCTTGCGTATTTTAGCTCGTCTGGTAGGATCGAGTCACTGGGCAGCGCGCTGATGTGCTTCCCTTTGTATTCCGGAATAGTTTGCGACGAGCGTCGGAGCCGGTGGAGTATGATTCGATCTTAGTTCTGTATAGACTCTTCGACTGTTTGAGGGTGCGTCGGAGGGCGTGGCGGGATTTCTTATAAGCTTCTGGGTTAGATTCCCGCTCCTTGAAGCGGCAGCTTTAACCTTTAGCTCAGTGTGGATGTTGCCTGTAATCCATGGCTTCTGGTCGGGGTATGTACGGTCAGTCACTATGGAGAGGACGTCATCGATTCACTTATTGATGAAGCCAGTGACTGATGTGGTGTACTCCCCAATGCTATTGGAAGAATCCCGGAACATATTCCAGTCTGTGCTAGCAAAACAGTCCTGTAGCTTAGCCTCACCTGACTGCTTCTGTATTGCGTGAGTCAATGATACTTCCTGCTTTAGTTTTTGCTTGTAAGCAGGAGTCAGGATGATAGAGTTATTTTCAGATTTGCCAAATGGAGTGAGAGGGAGAGCTTTGTACGCTTCTCTGTTTGTGGAGTAAAGGTGGTCTAGAGTTTTTTTCCTCTGGTTGCACACGTGACATGCTGGTAGAAATGAGTTCAAAAGGATTTAAGTTTGCCTGCATTAAAGTCCCCGGCCATTAAGAGCGCTGCCTCTGGGTGAGCATTTTCTGGTTTGCTTACAGCCTTATACAGCTTGTTGAGTGTGGTTTTTGTGCCAGCATCAGTTTGTGATGGCAAATAGAAGGCTATGAAAAATATATATGAAAACTCTTGGTAAATATTATGGTCTACAGCTTATCATGAGATACTCTACTTCAGGCGAGCAGAATGTTGAGACTTCCTCAATATCAGATTTTGTGTACCAGCTATTATTGACAAATTGACACAGACCACTGGGCCAGTAACCAAAAGGTTGCTGGATTGAATCCCCGAGCTGACAAGGTAAAAATATGTTGTTCTTCCCATGAACAAGGCAGTTAACCCACTGTTCCCTGGTAGGCCGTCATTGAAAATAAGAATGTGATCTTAACTGACTTGCCTAGTTTAGTCACAGACGTACCTCAGTACCCACCCACCCAGCCACTGACAAGTCAGACGTACCTCAGTACCCACCCACCCAGCCACTGACAAGTCAGACGTACCTCAGTACCCACCCACCCACCCACTGACAAGTCAGACGTACCTCAGTACCCACCCACCCACCCACCCACTGACAAGTCAGACGTACCTCAGTACCCACCCACCCAGCCACTGACAAGTCAGACGTACCTCAGTACCCACCCACCCAGCCACTGACAAGTCAGACGTACCTCAGTACCCACCCACCCACCCACTGACAAGTCAGATGTACCTCAGTACCCACCCACCCACCCACTGACAAGTCAAGACGTACCCACCCACTGACAAGTCAGTACCCACCCACCCACCCACTGACAAGTCAGATGTACCTCAGTACCCACCCACCCATCCACCCACTGACAAGTCAGACGTACCTCAGTACCCACCCACTGACAAGTCAGACGTACCTCAGTACCCACCCACCCACTGACAAGTCAGACGTACCTCAGTACCCACCCACCCAGCCACTGACAAGTCAGACGTACCTCAGTACCCACCCACCCACCCACTGACAAGTCAGACGTACCTCAGTACCCACCCACCCACCCACTGACAAGTCAGACGTACCTCAGTACCCACCCACCCCCACCCACTGACAAGTCAGACGTACCTCAGTACCCACCCACCCACCCACTGACAAGTCAGACGTACCTCAGCACCCACCCACCCACCCACTGACAAGTCAGACATACCTCAGTACCCACCCACCCACTGACCGTACCTCAGTACCCACCCACCCACTGACAAGTCAGACGTACCTCAGAACCCACCCACCCACTGACAAGTCAGACATACCTCAGTACCCACCCACCCACTGACAAGTCAGACGTACCTCAGTACCCACCCACCCACCCACTGACAAGTCAGACGTACCTCAGTACCCACCCACCCACCCACTGACAAGTCAGACGTACCTCAGTACCCACCCACCCACTGACAAGTCAGACCTCAGAACCCACCCACCCACTGACCCTCCATACCCACCCACCCACTGACAATTCCGCCACATAACAGACCCACCCACTGACAAGTCAAGTACCTCAGATTTCACCCACTGACAAGTCAGAGTATTGTCACCCACCCACCCACTGACAAGTCAGACGTACCTCAGTACCCACCCACCCACTCCTGTCAGACAACCCTCCATGCTGACATTCCGCCACATAACAGATAGCAGAGAAACAAGAGATTTCACACTGCAGTCAGTATTGTCATGGGAACAATCACATACACACTCTCCAAATGCTTCCACTGTAGTGATTAAAGGGGGGGGGGATTATGGCGTGCATAAGTATCCTCCGTGAGCGTGGTTGTCATTATCTGCAACATGAAAGGAGCTTACACACACACACACACACACACACACACACACACACACACACACACACACACACACACACACACACACACACACACAGGCATCTCTCTGAAAGCAGCTAACACCAGACCATGTTGGTTGGCCAATCCTCTTTTCTGCGCTGTCTGTCTGTGACAGGTGTCTAAACCGGTTTTGGATGGTGTGGTATTTTTAGAAGGTCTCTGTGTATTGTGTGTGTGTGTGTGTGTGTATACTATGCTGTGTATGAGCCAGTGTGTAAAGCAGTGTGTATGGGGTGGTGTGTATATTTTACATCCAACTAGCTCTCAAAGTCTCATGTCAGAATTAGACGTTTATCCACATGTCTAAGACGTCAATTGTTGAAGTGTTTAAGGTTAAGTTTAGGCATTAAAACCAAATGGTTAAGGTTTGGGTTTGGGCTTGGGTTAGGGCTTGGGTTAGGGCAAAGGTTTGGGATTGGCTTAAAACAAACATCTGAAAAACAACTTTCTAGCACTGGATTCGAAACTTGCAACCAGAGGCAGATGCTTATGCCCATCCACCATCCCAGTCCACAACATCCTAGCAAAAACCAAGCCTACTTCAAAGTAAGAGCGCTCACTGTTTCCCCCTAGTGGCCCGTTTCCACTCCATCTCCCAACATCCTCAGACCTGGATGATCGTTGAATATTGACTTGTATCAGTGGTGACCTGGCTGTTACGTCAGTGTGTATGGGGAATTTTCCATTAGGAAACGTGACAGGGAAGATTTTAATTTACTGGCTGTTTGAGACATTTTACGGTCACATACACATTGGGTGTGTAACCCATTAGGGCATCCACCCACGGTGGTCAGAATGACAGAAATCACATTTACATTATGGTCATTCATTTGAACAAAAAAATGCAACACCTGTAATTGAAGCAGCCAATAAAACAACATTTTCAAACATTTGCCAAAATGCATTTAAAAGGTTAAAAAAGGGTAAACACAATTCTATTTTTATATATATATATATATAAAATTCTGTTGGAAACTTAGAGGGTGAATCTAATGATGCAACAACTCGGATGGATGGCGTTGACGACGATTATGCATTTCGGTCCTGGACAACGAAAACAAGTTGATATGATAGAACAGGAAATGACACAGAGATGTCTTGAGAATAATTTCTGCATGGAGTCTCTCTACAGAATGAATGCGGCTCAGTTCTCCAAAATCCACTCAGCTGTCTCCCGACTATTTGTTTTTGCTGCATTCATTGTTTTATATGAATTGTTTGCTTCATTTTTATCAAAACATATGTTTAAACCAGGCAAGTCAGTTAAGAACAAATCTAATTTTCAAACAACTAGGATGGTTAATGCCTGTTCAGGGGCAAAACGACAGATTTGTCCATTGTCGGTCCTGGAGTTTAAACTTGCAAAACAAGTTGATATGACTAACCACTAGGAACAGTAGTAAATGTACCATAACTGTTCATTCTAGTTATCTTGGTTCGGCTACATTCATTTTTGTTAATATATTATGTTATTATATTATTAATCAGGCCTGAAGTCACCAGTGGAAACGTTTTTAGTTTATTTCATGACCATCATTTACGAGTTGTCCCCAAAAAAATTTGTAATTTTGTTTGGAGTGGGTCAATGTAAACACAGTTGAGCACTCAAAATCCACTCAGCTGCTCTCCCGACATTTGTTTTTGGGATGTTTTATTGTTTTATATGCAGAGAATGAAGTCAGAGTATGATTAAATAAAGCAAACTTTTTTATCAATTCTCCATTACATATGTTTATTTTCGATTTGGAGCCAAACGAACAAGGAGAACGAACAAGGAGAAGAGCCAAACGAACAAGGAGAGGAGCCGAACGAACAAGCAGAGGAGCCGAACGAACAAGGAGAGGAGCCGAACGAACAAGGAGAGGAGCCGACTTCGGCGGAAGTCGTGACAGGTTAGAGCCTGAAAGCCGATTGGCTGACAGCCATGGTATATCAGACCGTATACCACTGGTATGACAAAACATGTATTTCTACTGCTCTAATTACGTTGGTAACCAGGTTATATCAGCAATAAGGCACTTCGGGAGGTTGTGATATATGACCAATATACCACGGCTAAGGGCTGTGTCCAGGCACTCAGCATTGGTCGTGGATAAGAATAGCCCTTAGCCGTGGTAAATTGGCCACACCTCCTAGGACCTTAGTGCTTATGTGTCTTAGTCAACAGGTCCAACAGTAATGCGCTTGGCTTCTCGGTCATTTTATTTCTTCACCTTATGTATTAAATCAAGGAAGTCTGTTTACGTTTTTTTTTTAACATCCATTGTGAATGATAGCCTAATAGTTCCTCACAGTAGGCCTATATGAAAAATCGTTCCAACAACCTACTATCGATAATCACCTGGAGAGCAAAATATCATCGTCTGATGATCCCATGTATTCAGTGGAAAAGTCCTAAAAACTACAGTGGTGTAGCTGTGGATTATGTCAAGGCTACCTTCAAACTCAGTTCCTCTTTGCTTGACATCATGGGAAGCTCAAAAGAAGTCACTTGGAGGAAACAGGTACACAAGTATCTACTGTATATCCACAGTAAAATGAGTCATATATCAACATAACCTGAAAGGCCGCTCAGCAAGGAAGAAGCCACTGCTCCAAACCGCCATAAAAAAGCCAGACTACGGTTTGCAACTGCACATGGGGACAAATATTGTACTTTTTGGAGAAATGTCCTCTGGTCTGATGAAACAAAAATAAAACTGTTTGGCCATAATGACCATCATTATGTTTGGAGGAAAAAGGGGGAGGCTTGCAAGCCAAAGAACACCATCGAAGCACAGGGTGGCAGCATCATGTTGTGGGGGTGGTTTGCTGCAGGAGGAACTGGTGCACTTCACAAAATAGATGGCATCATGCAGAGGGAGAGTTATGTGGATATATTGAAGCAACATCTCAAGACATCAGTCAGGAAGTTAAAGCTTGGTCGCAAATGTGTCTTCCAAACGGACAATGAACCCAAGAATACTTCCAAAGTTGTGGCAAAATGGCTTAAGGACAGCAAAGTCAAGGTATTGGAGTGGCCATCACAAAGCCTTGACCTCAATCCTATAGAAAATGTGTGGGCAGAACTGAAAAAGGGTGTGTGAGCAAGGAGGCCTACAAACCTGACTCAGTTACACTGTGAGGTGGAATGGGCCAAAATTCACCCAACTTATTGTGGGAAGCTTGTGGAAGGCTACCTGAAACGTTTGACCCAAGTTAAACAATTTAAAAGCAATGCTATCAAATACTAATTGAGTGTATGTAAAC
Source organism: Oncorhynchus masou masou (assembly GCF_036934945.1). Taxonomy (NCBI): domain Eukaryota; kingdom Metazoa; phylum Chordata; class Actinopteri; order Salmoniformes; family Salmonidae; genus Oncorhynchus; species Oncorhynchus masou. Next base: position 39,463,495 of record NC_088230.1, read on the forward strand.
TTCTGACCCACTGGGAATGTGATGAAATAAATAAAAGCTGAAATAAATAATTCTCTCTACTATTATTCTGACATTTCACATTCTTAAAATAAAGTGGTGATCTTAACTGACCTAAAACAGGGAATTTTTACTAGGATTAAATGTCAGGAATTATGAAAAACAGAGTTTAAATGTATTTGGCCAAGGTGAACCTCCAACTTCAACTGAACATTTCTTTCCCCTTGCGCAAGAACAGATGTCTGTTGCAATACCCCGAGTTCACTGGTGCGTAAAACTAGTTGACACGATGTTTGCAAGTTCGCTAAAAACAGCTTGGTCACGGATCCAGTTGATTGATTTGATATAGCGTTGCGCTTCAGTAGCAATAACTCAAGTCAAGACAGATAGAAAGGGAGGAAGACAGACTGAGTAGAGAGATGAATGTGATGAAAAGAACCAGAATTTTCATCAGAGTATTTCCGTCTTTAGCCTTATGTATTTTACTTAGTGTAGACTATTTTTGTTACTTTGTTGATAATGGAAGTAATAGGTTAATGGCTGCGTTGAATATTTCTAAGTTAAATGCGCTCATTTAGGCTATTTTGCCGTGCTTTCTCATTAGTTTCATTTTAACTTGTATATTTGAATAATTTAAATATATATATATATATGATTAACCATGTGACAATGATTTTGAGAAACAAAAATGTGATTATTGAAACGAAACTGTTCCATGAAAATCTACATGTGAAAATCATAACTGACACACCGACATATTCTGTATGCATTCACTAATGTGAAACTCAATATGAAATCTTTCTACAATAATTGCCTTCACTTTTCTGTGGTCTGATTTTCAAGCAAGGTAATACATGCCTCATAATATAAAGTAAAATATTCAGGTTTCAAACAATAAAGTGTGTTTTGAAAATGCCTCCAGCTCAAATTGTAAGTGGTTAACACTGATAACTGGTCCACTGTTGTTTTTAATTACATGCTTTAAGAATACATATACTGGAATAAACGGAAACCCTGCTATGTGTGTGTGTGTGTGTGTGTGTGTGTGTGTGTACAAATGTGGGTGAGGTGTGTGTATGCCTGTGTGTGTGTACAAAAGTGTGTGAGGTGTGTGTGTGTGTGAACAGCATTGTGTGTATGGGATGGTGTGCGTGTACAGCAGTGTGTATGCGGTGTGTGTGTGTGTGTGTGTGTGTGAGAGAGAGAGAGAGTGTGATGCTGTTATCTCTCCTCCCTCTGGGTGGAATCGCTGAGAACAGGCCTTCCAGAAACAATGACTCAGTTGCCTGAAAACACAAACAAGCTACATCCCTGTTTACCTAGTCCTTTCAGAGAGACATTATCCTACATCCCTGTTTACCTAGTCCTTTCAGAGAGACATTATCCTACATCCCTGTTTACCTAGTCCTTTCAGAGAGACATTATCCTACATCCCTGTTTACCTAGTCCTTTCAGAGAGACATTATCCTACATCCCTGTTTACCTAGTCCTTTCAGAGAGACATTATCCTACATCCCTGTTTACCTAGTCCTTTCAGAGACATTATCCTACATCCCTGTTTACCTAGTCCTTTCAGAGATACATAATCCTACATCCCTGTTTACCTAGTCCTTTCAGAGAGACATTATCCTACATCCCTGCTTACCGAGTCCTTTCAGAGAGACATTATCCTACATCCCTGTTTACCTAGTCCTTTCAGAGAGACATTATCCTACATCCCTGTTTACCTAGTCCTTTCAGAGAGACATTATCCTACATCCCTGTTTACCTAGTCCTTTCAGAGAGACATTATCCTACATCCCTGTTTACCTAGTCCTTTCAGAGAGACATTATCCTACATCCCTGTTTACCTAGTCCTTTCAGAGAGACATTATCCTACATCCCTGTTTACCTAGTCCTTTCAGAGAGACATTATCCTACATCCCTGTTTACCGAGTCCTTTCAGAGAGACATTATCCTACATCCCTGTTTACCTAGTCCTTTCAGAGAGACATTATCCTACATCCCTGTTTACCTAGTCCTTTCAGAGAGACATTATCCTACATCCCTGTTTACCTAGTCCTTTCAGAGAGACATTATCCTACATCCCTGCTTACCTAGTCCTTTCAGAGAGACATTATCCTACATCCCTGTTTACCTAGTCCTTTCAGAGAGACATTATCCTACATCCCTGCTTACCTAGTCCTTTCAGAGAGACATTATCCTACATCCCTGTTTACCTAGTCCTTTCAGAGAGACATTATCCTACATCCCTGTTTACCTAGTCCTTTCAGAGAGACATTATCCTACATCCCTGTTTACCTAGTCCTTTCAGAGAGACATTATCCTACATCCCTGTTTACCTAGTCCTTTCAGAGAGACATTATCCTACATCCCTGTTTACCTAGTCCTTTCAGAGAGACATTATCCTACATCCCTGCTTACCTAGTCCTTTCAGAGAGACATTATCCTACATCCCTGTTTACCTAGTCCTTTCAGAGAGACATTATCCTACATCCCTGCTTACCTAGTCCTTTCAGAGAGACATTATCCTACATCCCTGTTTACCTAGTCCTTTCAGAGAGACATTATCCTACATCCCTGTTTACCTAGTCCTTTCAGAGAGACATTATCCTACATCCCTGCTTACCTAGTCCTTTCAGAGAGACATTATCCTACATCCCTGTTTACCTAGTCCTTTCAGAGACATTATCCTACATCCCTGTTTACCTAGTCCTTTCAGAGACATTATCCTACATCCCTGTTTACCTAGTCCTTTCAGAGAGACATTATCCTACATCCCTGTTTACCTAGTCCTTTCAGAGAGACATTATCCTACATCCCTGTTTACCTAGTCCTTTCAGAGAGACATTATCCTACATCCCTGTTTACCTAGTCCTTTCAGAGAGACATTATCCTACATCCCTGTTTACCTAGTCCTTTCAGAGAGACATTATCCTACATCCCTGTTTACCTAGTCCTTTCAGAGAGACATTATCCTACATCCCTGTTTACCTAGTCCTTTCAGAGACATTATCCTACATCCCTGTTTACCTAGTCCTTTCAGAGAGACATTATCCTACATCCCTGTTTACCTAGTCCTTTCAGAGAGACATTATCCTACATCCCTGTTTACCTAGTCCTTTCAGAGAGACATTATCCTACATCCCTGTTTACCTAGTCCTTTCAGAGAGACATTATCCTACATCCCTGTTTACCGAGTCCTTTCAGAGAGACATTATCCTACATCCCTGTTTACCTAGTCCTTTCAGAGAGACATTATCCTACATCCCTGTTTACCTAGTCCTTTCAGAGAGACATTATCCTACATCCCTGTTTACCTAGTCCTTTCAGAGAGACATTATCCTACATCCCTGTTTACCTAGTCCTTTCAGAGAGACATTATCCTACATCCCTGCTTACCTAGTCCTTTCAGAGAGACATTATCCTACATCCCTGTTTACCTAGTCCTTTCAGAGAGACATTATCCTACATCCCTGTTTACCTAGTCCTTTCAGAGAGACATTATCCTACATCCCTGTTTACCTAGTCCTTTCAGAGAGACATTATCCTACATCCCTGTTTACCTAGTCCTTTCAGAGAGACATTATCCTACATCCCTGTTTACCTAGTCCTTTCAGAGAGACATTATCCTACATCCCTGCTTACCTAGTCCTTTCAGAGAGACATTATCCTACATCCCTGTTTACCGAGTCCTTTCAGAGAGACATTATCCTACATCCCTGTTTACCTAGTCCTTTCAGAGACATTATCCTACATCCCTGTTTACCTAGTCCTTTCAGAGAGACATTATCCTACATCCCTGTTTACCTAGTCCTTTCAGAGACATTATCCTACATCCCTGTTTACCTAGTCCTTTCAGAGACATTATCCTACATCCCTGTTTACCTAGTCCTTTCAGAGAGACATTATCCTACATCCCTGTTTACCTAGTCCTTTCAGAGAGACATTATCCTACATCCCTGTTTACCTAGTCCTTTCAGAGAGACATTATCCTACATCCCTGTTTACCTAGTCCTTTCAGAGACATTATCCTACATCCCTGTTTACCTAGTCCTTTCAGAGACATTATCCTACATCCCTGTTTACCTAGTCCTTTCAGAGAGACATTATCCTACATCCCTGTTTACCTAGTCCTTTCAGAGACATTATCCTACATCCCTGTTTACCTAGTCCTTTGTTTACGTTTCAGAGAGACATTATCCTACATCCCTGTTTACCGAGTCCTTTCAGAGAGACATTATCCTACATCCCTGTTTACCGAGTCCTTTCAGAGAGACATTATCCTACATCCCTAGTCCTTTCAGAGAGAGACATTATCCTACATCCCTGTTTACCGAGTCCTTTCAGAGAGACATTATCCTACATCCCTGTTTAGTCCTTTCAGAGAGTCCTTTCAGAGACATTATCCTACATCCCTGTTTACCTAGTCCTTTCAGAGAGACATTATCCTACATCCCTGTTTACCTAGTCCTTTCAGAGACATTATCCTACATCCCTGTTTACCTAGTCCTTTCAGAGACATTATCCTACATCCCTGTTTACGTTTCAGAGAGACATTATCCTACATCCCTGTTTACAGAGTCCTTCAGAGAGACATTATCCTACATCCCTGTTTACCGAGTCCTTTCAGAGACATTATCCTACATCCCTGTTTACCGGGTCCTTTCAGAGACATTATCCTACATCCCTGTTTACCGAGTCCTTTCAGAGAGAGACATTATCCTACATCCCTGTTTACCTAGTCCTTTCAGAGAGACATTATCCTACATCCCTGTTTACCTAGTCCTTTCAGAGAGACATTATCCTACATCCCTGTTTACCTTAGTCCTTTCAGAGAGACATTATCCTACATCCCTGTTTACTAGTCCTTTCAGAGAGACATTATCCTACATTACGTTTCAGTGCTTACCATAGTCCTTTCTGCTTACCTAGAGACATTATCCTACATCCCTGTTTACCTAGTCCTTTCAGAGAGACATTATCCTACATCCCTGCTTACCTAGTCCTTTCAGAGAGACATTATCCTACATCCCTGTTTACCTAGTCCTTTCAGAGAGACATTATCCTACATCCCTGTTTACCTAGTCCTTTCAGAGAGACATTATCCTACATCCCTGTTTACGTTTCAGAGAGACATTATCCTACATCCCTGTTTACCTAGTCCTTTCAGAGAGACATTATCCTACATCCCTGCTTACCTAGTCCTTTCAGAGAGACATTATCCTACATCCCTGTTTACCTAGTCCTTTCAGAGAGACATTATCCTACATCCCTGTTTACCTAGTCCTTTCAGAGAGACATTATCCTACATCCCTGTTTACCTAGTCCTTTCAGAGAGACATTATCCTACATCCCTGTTTACCTAGTCCTTTCAGAGAGACATTATCCTACATCCCTGTTTACCTAGTCCTTTCAGAGAGACATTATCCTACATCCCTGTTTACCTAGTCCTTTCAGAGAGACATTATCCTACATCCCTGTTTACCTAGTCCTTTCAGAGAGACATTATCCTACATCCCTGTTTACCTAGTCCTTTCAGAGAGACATTATCCTACATCCCTGACATTATTACCTGCTTACCAAGTCCTTTCAGAGAGACATTATCCTACATCCCTGTTTACCTAGTCCTTTCAGAGAGACATTATCCTACATCCCTTTTTACCTAGTCCTTTCAGAGAGACATTATCCTACATCCCTGCTTACCGAGTCCTTTCAGAGAGACATTATCCTACATCCCTGTTTACCTAGTCCTTTCAGAGAGACATTAACCTACATCCCTGTTTACCGAGTCCTTTCAGAGAGACATTATCCTACATCCCTGTTTACATTTCAGAGAGACATTATCCTACATCCCTGCTTACCTAGTCCTTTCAGAGAGACATTATCCTACATCCCTGTTTACGTTTCAGAGAGACATTATCCTACATCCCTGTTTACCGAGTCCTTTCAGAGAGACATTATCCTACATCCCTGTTTACGTTTCAGAGAGACATTATCCTACATCCCTGCTTACCTAGTCCTTTCAGAGAGACATTATCCTACATCCCTGCTTACCTAGTCCTTTCAGAGAGACATTATCCTACATCCCTGTTTACCTAGTCCTTTCAGAGAGACATTATCCTACATCCCTGTTTACCTAGTCCTTTCAGAGAGACATTATCCTACATCCCTGCTTACCTAGTCCTTTCAGAGAGACATTATCCTACATCCCTGTTTACCTAGTCCTTTCAGAGAGACATTATCCTACATCCCTGTTTACCTAGTCCTTTCAGAGAGACATTATCCTACATCCCTGTTTACTTAGTCCTTTCAGAGAGACATTATCCTACATCCCTGTTTACCTAGTCCTTTCAGAGAGACATTATCCTACATCCCTGTTTACCTAGTCCTTTCAGAGAGACATTATCCTACATCCCTGTTTACCTAGTCCTTTCAGAGAGACATTATCCTCATCCCTTTCAGAGAGACATTATCCTACATCCCTGTTTACTTTTAGTCCTTTCAGAGAGACATTATCCTACATCCCTGACATTATTACCTAGTCCTTTCAGAGAGACATTATCCTACATCCCTGTTTACCTAGTCCTTTCAGAGAGACATTATCCTACATCCCTGTTTACTTAGTCCTTTCAGAGAGACATTATCCTACATCCCTGTTTACCTAGTTTACCTAGTCCTTTCAGAGAGACATTATCCTACATCCCTGTTTACCTAGTCCTTTCAGAGAGACATTATCCTACATCCCTGTTTACTTAGTCCTTTCAGAGAGACATTATCCTACATCCCTGTTTACCTAGTCCTTTCAGAGAGACATTATCCTACATCCCTGTTTACCTAGTCCTTTCAGAGAGACATTATCCTACATCCCTGTTTACCTAGTCCTTTAGTCCTTTCAGAGAGACATTATCCTACATCCCTGTTTACATCCTTTCAGAGAGACATTATTACATCCCTGTTTACCTAGTCCTTTCAGAGAGACATTATCCTACATCCCTGTTTACCTAGTCCTTTCAGAGAGACATTATCCTACATTATCCTTTCAGAGAGACATTATACATCCCTGTTTACCTAGTCCTTTAGACATTATCCTACATCCTTTCAGAGAGACATTATCCTACATCCCTGTTTAGTCCTTTCAGAGAGACATTATCCTACATCCCTGTTTACCTAGTCCTTTCAGGAGACATTATCCTACATCCCTGTTTAGTCCTTTCAGAGAGACATTATCCTACATCCCTGTTTCCTTTCAGAGAGACATTATCCTACATCCCTGTTTACCTAGTCCTTTCAGAGAGACATTATCCTACATCCCTGTTTACCTAGTCCTTTCAGAGAGACATTATCCTACATCCCTGTTTACCTTAGTCCTTTCAGAGAGACATTATCCTACATCCCTGTTTACCTAGTCCTTTCAGAGAGACATTATCCTACATCCCTGTTTACCTAGTCCTTTCAGAGAGACATTATCCTACATCCCAGAGAGACATTATCCTACATCCCTGTTTACCTAGTCCTTTCAGAGAGACATTATCCTACATCCCTGTTTACCTAGTCCTTTCAGAGAGACATTATCCTACATCCCTGTTTACCTAGTCCTTTCAGAGAGACATTATCCTACATCCCTGTTTTAGTCCTTTCAGAGAGTTTACCTAGTCCTTTCAGAGACATTATCCTACATCCCTTTCAGTCCTTTCAGAGACATTATCCTACATCCCTGTTTACCTAGTCCTTTCAGAGAGACATTATCCTACATCCCTGTTTAGTCCTTTCAGAGAGACATTATCCTACATCCCTTTCAGTCCTTTCAGAGACATTATCCTACATCCCTGCTTACCGAGTCCTTTCAGAGAGACATTATCCTACATCCCTGTTTACCTAGTCCTTTCAGAGAGACATTATCCTACATCCCCCTAGTCCTTTACCTAGTCCTTTCAGAGAGACATTATCCTACATCCCTGCTTACCTAGTCCTTTCAGAGAGACATTATCCTACATCCCTGTTTACCTAGTCCTTTCAGAGAGACATTATCCTACATCCCTGCTTACCTAGTCCTTTCAGAGAGACATTATCCTACATCCCTGCTTACCTAGTCCTTTCAGAGAGACATTATCCTACATCCCTGCTTACCGAGTCCTTTCAGAGAGACATTATCCTACATCCCTGTTTACAGAGTCCTTTCAGAGAGACATTATCCTACATCCCTGTTTACCTAGTCCTTTCAGAGAGACATTATCCTACATCCCTGTTTACCTAGTCCTTTCAGAGAGACATTATCCTACATCCCTGCTTACCTAGTCCTTTCAGAGAGACATTATCCTACATCCCTGTTTACCGAGTCCTTTCAGAGAGACATTATCCTACATCCCTGCTTACCTAGTCCTTTCAGAGAGTAGTCAGTAGTCCTACCATGTACCATTATAGTTATAACAGTAGTCCTACCATGTACCATTATAGTTATAACAGTAGTCCTACCATGTACCATTATAGTTACAACAGTAGTCCTACCATGTACCATTATAGTTATAACAGTAGTCCTACCATGTACCATTATAGTTATAACAGTAGTCCTACCATGTACCATTATAGTTATAACAGTAGTCCTACCATGTACCATTATAGGTATAACAGTAGTCCTACCATGTACCATTATAGTTAGAATGCAAAGGCATGAGAATCAACAGGCTCTGGATCTGACTCCTCCTCTTCCTCGTCCTCCTCCTCAGCCGCCTCCTCAGCCTGTCGTTTGATAGTGCTTGTCAGTGTTTGTAAATACTCTTTTGAAGCTGTTTGTCACACATAGCAAAATTGCGCTATTGAATTGCTAAAAAAACATGTGATCCCGTGTGTTGTAATCCAGTGTGTTACTGTGAAACCGTGTGATTCAGTTGTACAGTGTGTTGTTGTGGTACAGTGTGTTGTTGTGGTACAGTGTGTTGTTGTGATCCAGTGTGTTGTTGTGATCCAGTGTGTTGTTGTGATCCAGTGTGTTGTTGTGATCCAGTGTGTTGTTGTGATACAGTGTGTTACTGTGAAACCGTGTGATTCAGTTGTACAGTGTGCTGCGTTGATACAGTTTAAATCAGTGATAGTGTGTTTGTGATACAGTGTGATTCAGTGTGTGTGTGTGTTTGTGATCCAGTGTGTTACTGTGAAACCGTGTGATTCAGTTGTACAGTGTGTTGTTGTGATCCAGTGTGTTGTTGTGGTACAGTGTGTTACTGTGAAACCGTGTGATTCAGTTGTACAGTGTGCTGCGTTGATACGGTGTGCTGCATTGATACAGTGTGAATCAGTGATAGTGTGTTTGTGATACAGTGTGATTCAGTGTGTGTGTGTTTGTGAATGCTCTCTCTCGTCTAAATCCATGCATGACAAAATGTTCCTATTGAATTCCTTAAAACAATTTCAAAAGAGATGATTAAATATTGCCAAATGCTGACACAACCGAGACAATCAAATCAGCTTTTTGTTCAATGTTTAAAGACTGGAACATGTTTGAGTATATTTAGATTGAAATAGACCCGTAACTACAAGGCAACATCATGGAAGGCTGTTCCCCTCTCATCTCCCCTCCCATGACTCAACAACACTGAAGGTTCGTTGCTGCTTCTTGGTTGGTCTGCATTGGAGAGCAAAACAAAACAGAGTGAAAAAACAACCCAGAATGCACAGCTAAATGATGTATGACCAGATCAATATATTTAGATAAATTTGATTTCTACACAAACTGACAAAACAACTTTGCCACCAAACAAATATCGAAAGACTTTTAAGAGAAACTTGTATCATGACTAATGATAAATAAGTACAGTATGTAAAAAAATGTTTTAATAAAAGTATATTGTCTCTTATTTATCTCAGTCAAACTCGTTTAGCTGTTAAGAGACAGATCACTAGTGTGACTTCATACCGAGAGTTTTCACACCAATCATTACACACTGATGAGAGGGGCTGTCATTGATTAGTAATCAGTAAAGATGTCAATGTTGAACACCACGTTCCCCTGAAGAGAGACAGAGGACAGCAACAAGTTCATGTGTCCCACATAACATTCTTTTCCCTTTATAGGTCACTACTTTTGACTAGGGCCCATAGGGAATAGGGTGACATTTGGGACACAAATTTTATGGGATTCCTTGTCACCATTGACAACACATCTCTCTCAGACAAATGTTAGTTCCCAATCTAAAGAGACTGGGGTCAAAAATTGTGATGAATTCCTATAAACATTGAGGTCGAGAGAGTGAGCAAAAGAGAGAGAGAGAGATTAAAAGAGTGAAGAGAGAGACAGAAAGAGAGAGACCTGGCTTCCATATCTATTGGGTGAAATACCACAGTGTGCCATCACAGTAGGAAGATTTATGACCTGTTGCCACAAGAAAAGGTCAACCAGTGAAGAACAAACACCATTGTAAATACAACCCATATTTATGTTAATTTATTTCCCCTTTTGTACTGCAAGTATTTGCACATAATATTACTTTTGAAATATCTTCATTCTTTTGGATCTTTTATGAGTAATATTTACTGTTAATATTTGTATTGTTTAATTAACTTTTGTTTATTATCTATTACACTTGCTTTGGCAATGTAAACATGTTTCCCATGCCAATAAAGCCCTTCAATTAAAATTGAAATTGAATTGAGATAGAGAGAGGGGCACTAGAATAGTCTGCAGCATCCTACTAGAATCTGAAGTCAAATGACTACTGTTGCTGATGATCTGGTGCTTCTGTCCCCACCCAATGAGGGCCTACAGCAGCACCTAGATCTTCTGCACAGATTCTGTAAATCTCAGTGAGACAAAAATAATGGTGTTCCAAAAAAGGTCCAGTTGTCAGGACCACAAATACAAATTCCGTCTAGACACCGTTGCCCTAGAGCACACAAAAAAAAATATTCATACCTCGACCTAAACATCATCGCCACAGGTAACTTCGGCAAAGCTGTGAACGATCTGAGAGACAAGGCAAGAAGGGCCTTCTATGCCATCAAAGGGAACATAAAATTCGACATACCAAATAGGATCTGGCTAAAAATACTTGAATCAGTCATAGAACCCAGTGCCCTTTATGGTTGTGAGCTCTTGGGTCCGCTAACCAACCAAGAATTCACAAAATGGGACAAACACCTCATCGAGATTTTTTCACGTTCGTCGTATGATTGAGACCAAGGCGCAGCATGGTATATTATTTATTTAAAGAATGAACACTGACCAAACTAACAAAATAACAAACCGTGAAGCTATACAAACGAGTGCTGACAGGCAACTACACATAGACAAGATCCCACAAACACCAAAGGGAAATGGCTACCTAAATATGATCCCCAATCAGAGACAACGATAAACAGCTGCCTCTGATTGGGAACCATCAGGCAATCATAGAATTACAAAAACCCCTAGACATACAAAACCCTAGACAATACAAAAACCCTAGACAATAGAAAACTAGTCTACCCACCCGAGTCACACCCTGACTTAAACAAAAGGTTAGGGCACAACAGATCTTCTGCACAGATTCTGTCAGACCTGGCCCCTGACAGTAAATCTCAGTAAGACCAAAATAACGGTGTTCCAAAAAGGTCCAGTCGCCAGGACCACAAATTCAAATTCCATCTAGACACTGTTGCCATAGAGCACACAAAAAACTATACATATCTTGGCCTAAACATCAGCGCCACAGGTAGCTTCCACAAAGCTGTGAACAATCTGAGAGACAAGGCAAGAAGGGCATTCTATGCCATCAAAAGGAACAAATTTCAACATACCAATTAGGATCTGGCTAAAAAATACTTGAATCAGTTGAAGAACCCATTGCCCTTTATGGTTGTGAGGTGTGGGGTCCGCTCACCAACCAAGAATTCACAAAATGGGACAAACACCAAATTGAGACTGCATGCAGAATTATGCATAAATATCCTCTGAGTACAACGTAAAACACCAAATAATGCATGCAGGGCAGAGCTAGGCCGATACCCGCTAATTATCAAAATCCAGAACCGGGATAAGAGTCCCCTAAGCGAGCTGGTCCTGGGGCTCTGTTCACAAACACAAACAAACCCCACAGAGCCCCAGGACAGCAACACAATTAGACCCAACCAAATCATGAGAATACAAAAAAGATAATTACTTGACACATTGGAAAGAATTAACAAAAAAACAGAGCAAACTAGAATGCTATTTGGCCCTAAACAGAGAGTACACAGTGGCAGAATACCTGACCACTGTGACTGACTCAAACTTAAGGACATCTTTGACTATGTACAGACTCAGTGGGCATAGCCTTGCTATTGAGAAAGGCCGCCGTAGGCAGACATGGCTCTCAAAAGACAGGCTATGTGCTCACTGCCCACAAAATGAGGGGGAAACTGAGCTGCACTTCCTAACCTCCTGCCAAATGTATGACCGTATTAGAAGCACATATGTCCCTCAGATTACACAGATCCACAAAGAAATCGAAAAAACAAATCCAATTTTGATAAACTCCTATATCTACTGGGTGAAATCCCACAGTGTGCCATCACAGCAGCAAGATGTGTGACCTGATGCCACAAGAAAAGTGCAACCAGTGAAGAACAAACACCATTGTAAATACAACCCATATTTATGTTGTTTTTTTCTTCTATTTTCTACTTTAACTATATGCACATCGTTACAACACTGTATATAGACATAATATGACGTTTGAAATGTCTCTATTCTTTTGGAACTTCAGTGAGTGGAATGTTTACTGTTCATTTTTATTGTTATTTTCACTTTTGTTTATTATCTTTTTCACTTGCTTTGGCGATGTTAACACATGTTTCCCATGCTAATAAAGCCCCTAGAATTTAAATTGAAATGGAATGAATCAAACATGTTTGTTTTACTGTCCTTTAGGGGACCAAACAATTAATTCCCATTCAAAATCCTATTTTCCCTAACCCCTAACGAAATCAACCCTTAACCCTAAACCTAACCACTACATTTCCTTTTGGGGACAAAATGTCCTTACTTTTTTTTTTTTTTCCCCCACAAGGATAGTAAAACCAAAAGTATCAAAAGTGGAATACAAAGTTAGTGAGAGGAGACACACACACACACACACACACACACACACACACACACACACACACACACACACACACACACACACACACACACACACACACACACACACACACACACACACACACACACACACACACCAAGCCAATGGAAGAGAAAGTCTAAAGCCTTCGACCAGGGCCCATATAGAATAGAGTGCCATTTAGGATGCATGGATCCCTATGGATCTCTCTCTGATCCCAGACACTAAAATCTGTCATTAGTGGTTTGGTGATTAACATTCTCTCTGTTACTCTGTCTTTTATCCTGCAGTAGGAGAGAAAAGACCGTGTCAGGTATTCATGGAAGTGAGAGAAGGAGGGAGGGAGAGAGAGAGAGATGGGGAGAGAGAGGGAAGAGGGGGTGAGAGAGGGAGGGAGAGAGAAAGGAGGTAGAAAGAGAGAAAGGGAGAGAGGTAGGGAGAGAGAAGGGGTGAGGGAGGGATGGAGAAAGGGGTAGAGAGAGAGGGAGAGAGGGGTAGAGAGGGAAGAGGCGGTGAGGGAGGGAGAGAGAGAAAGGGGTAGAGAGAGAGGGAGAGAGGGAAGAGGGAGTAAGAGAGGGAGGGCGAGAGAGAGGGGGAAAGAGGGAGGGGGAGATAGAGAGCAAGATCATCATGCTCAAGGCAAAACAAAGGCCAAAGGACCCAGATGGAAGTTAGCGTGTGAGTGAGTGAGTGTGTGAGTGTGTGAGTGAGTGAGTGAGTGAGTGAGTGAGTGAGTGAGTGAGTGAGTGTGCGTCCCTCCTCTCACTAACTTTGTATTCCTCTTGGCGGTGTATATTTATGTGTGAGGGATTGGCTCATGACTTGGTTTCATGGGTTTTCAGGACTCATGAAGTTCAGTCATGATGTGTGTTTTTGGATCTGGTGGAGAAAAACATTGCCTCCATACCTGGAGAGAGTTTCAGCTGTAGAATTTCATTTAGCCTCTATGACTCTAAGACGTTTTGCAGAAATAGCACGGCGAGGGACAGACAGGTTTTGACCACGAGAATCAGGTTTGCAATGAATAACTTCAATCAGACACCCTTTCACACACAGAGGAGGGGGAAAGACCGAGGTGGAATAAAGAACTAGTGGGGATATAGACATAGATTGGAATAAAGACCTAGTGGGGATATAGCACTAGGGGGGATATAGAACTAGTGGGGATAAAGACCTAGTGGGGATATAGACCTAGTGGGGATATAGACCTAGTGGGGATAAAGAACTAGTGGGGATAAAGAACTAGTGGAGATAAAGAACTAGTGGAGATAAAGAACTAGTGGAGATAAAGAACTAGTGGAGATAAAGAACTAGTGTGTTACGGCTTTCTATAGATGAAGGAGAGTCGGACCAAAATGCGGTTTGGCTTATTGAGATTCATGTTTAATGAAAAAACACACTAAACACAAACACTACAAAACAATAAACGTAACGAAAACCGAAACAGCCTATACTGGTGTAAACTAACACAGAACAGGAACAAAAGGACAATCACCCACAAAACACTCAAATAATATGGCTGCCTAAATATGGTTCCCAATCAGAGACAACGAAGAACACCTGCCTCTGATTGAGAACCACTTCAGACAGCCATAGACTAAGCTAGAACACCCCACTAAGCTACAAACCCAATACCTATGAAAAACCCCAAGACAAAACACACCACATACAAAAACCCATGCCACACCCTGGCCTGACCAAATAGATAAAGAAAACACAAAAAATACTAAGACCAGGGCGTGGCATAGTGTAGATAAAGAACTGGTGGGGATAAAGAACTAGTGGGGATAAAGAACTAGCGGGGATAAAGAACTAGCGGGGATAAAGAACTAGCGGGGATAAAGAACTAGTGGGGATAAAGAACTAGCGGGGATAAAGAACTAGCGGGGATAAAGAACTAGCGGGGATAAAGAACTAGCGGGGATATAGAACTAGCGGGGATAAAGAACTAGCGGGGATAAAGAACTAGCGGGGATAAAGAACTAGTGGAGATAAAGAACTAGTGGAGATAAAGAACTAGCGGGGATACAGAACTAGTGGGGATAAAGAACTAGCGGGGATAAAGAACTAGCGGGGATAAAGAACTAGCGGGGATAAAGAACTAGCGGGGATAAAGAACTAGCGGGGATAAAGAACTAGCGGGGATATAGAACTAGTGGGGATATAGAACTAGTGGGGATATAGAACTAGTGGGGATATAGAACTAGTGGGGATATAGAACTAGTGGGGATGTAGAACTTGTGTGGATATAGAACTAGTGGGGATATAGAACTAGTGGGGATAAAGTACTATTGGAGATAAAGTACTATTGGAGATAAAGACCTAGTGGAGATATAGACCTAGTGGGGATATAGACCTAGTGGGGATATAGACCTAGTGGGGATATAGACCTAGTGGAGATAAAGACCTAGTGGAGATAAAGACCTAGTGGAGATATAGACCTAGTGGAGATATAGACCTAGTGGGGATATAGACCTAGTGGGGATATAGACCTAGTGGGGATATAGACCTAGTGGGGATATAGACCTAGTGGGGATAAAGGACTAGATCGAAATAAAGAACTAGTGGGGATATAGAACTAGTGGGGATATAGAACTAGTGGGGATAAATTACTAGTGGGGATAAAGTACTAGTTGGGATATAGACCTAGATTGGAATAAAGACCTAGTGGGCATAAAGAACCAGTGGGGATAAAGACCTAGTGGGGATAAAGACCCAGTGGGGATAAAGACCCAGTGGGGATAAAGACCCAGTGGGGATATAGAACAAGAGGAGATATAGAACTAGTGAAGATATAGAACTAGTGGAGATATAGAACTAGTGGAGATATATACCTAGTGGGGATATAGAACTAGTTTGAATATAGAACTTGTGGGGATAGAGAACTAGTGGGGATAAGGAACAGTGGGGAATGCCTCTCAAGTTCTGTTGTACATCTAGGGAGAAGAGCCTGCCCTGTGCTCACCAAATTTACTAAAGGAATATGCTTTGTCTCAACAGAACTTTTTCCTGTTGGAACTCTAACACGTTCAAAAGCGAATACTGGAACAATATTTCTAACATAGAACGTAAGGAATGGTCAAAGGCGATCTATAGAACGCTAATGTCATTTTGTTTGTTATTTTGTGATGTCATTAAAAATGTAAAGTATACACACTACATGTATGAAGTATCCATACTCTTGGTTGTTTATGTAATATGAAAAATTATGAAAGTGTTTTTGTTGAGAGGGATGTAATTTGAGAAGCTATTAGAGAGAAACCTTTTCCATAAATTTGCACAGTGACTAATTACCTCCCCGGAGTGAGGTCAGGGAGCATGCCAGCCTCCCGGGACCGGCCCTTTCAAGCAAAAGGCATAAAAGATGGGTTAAGAAAAAAACACATTGAACTAGATAAAGCGTGAAGCAGTAGCTACACATTTATAATGGTTTGAACTTTGAATCGCAACACGAGGTACAGATGATAAACTCACCTCCCGGATAATCACTGTCCAAAGTAGTACCTTTGAATGGAAGGAAGGAAGGAAACTCTGTATTTCTGTTCATGTAACGGTCATCGTAGGTGGAAGAAGGAGAGGACCAAGGTGCAGCGTGGTAAGTGTTCATGTTGTAAATTTAATCAAAACTGACCACTTAAAAAAGGAACTAAGGTCAGGACATGACAGTTCAGGACTACATGACAAGTCACTGGATACCAGACAGCTACGAAGAGAAAAAACAACAGTTGACAAACTGTTGGAACTATTTAGGATAGTCAGAGCCTTACATGCATGCCGCGAAAAGGCCCAACACCATTTCCAAGGCTGCCCCGTTCACCGAGAGATCCCCCGCGAATCCAAGCATTTCACGTAAATACATTCATGATTTCTTGCTCAAAGCAGGCGGCGGTTCGTGTGCAAAATATATGGTTATTGTTGGTGTTGTGGCTTCCTTTCCTCTTTACCATAGCCACTGCCCAAGCCTGAAGCGGGGTTGTTTCGTACGCATACTTAAATAGATTACTTAATATGGAAAATACATAATATGACCTGTTTGCATGTCTGTCTGTCTGTATGTCTGTATGGTCAAAAACCTATACCGCTCCCGCATCTAGCAAGGACTCCTTCTCCCGAGGGCCCAACTTCCTGCCTTTATCCTAACACACTTACCACAGTACAATGAAAGGGCAAGAGGGGTGGCCAAAAACTGAGTTACACTAACAAATGAATATATCTCAATCAGGTAAATATAAATCATAAAGGTACGTACCTAATATTTCATCATATACATTCATATATTAATATATTTACACAAATGTACATGGAGCTCGGTATGTTCAGTCTTTTATACATATATGTCCAAATCGGCTCTAACAGTAGGTGAGAGTAGTTTCTGAATGTGGCAATATTAAGTGACTCTGTCCCTCTCTCTCGCTTTCCATCTCTTCTTTAACAAGCATCCATGTTGTTGTCATTCCGCTAGGGACCTATTTTCAGCGTATTAAGTTTCTAGTCAATAACCGGTGCAGAGTGTGTGTGTGATTATCCTGTGTTCCCATTTCATTAGCTAGTAAATAAATATTTCAACCAATTTGTGTAGTACTGAATCATAAGTAAGACTCGGGTTATTGCAGATACAAGATTACGACTGTTCAGAAGGATGATATGATACGAGGTTATGGTTAATAAGTTGTCTGTTTATAGATGTGATAGGTAAACACCATTTAGAATTTAATTTGGGAGATGGAAACTTTTTAAAGAACCGCTCTCGTGGTGCCCCCGGATCCTAATGAGTTAATTGTTACATGATACATTTAATCAGGTAACAATTAAACAGATAGTTAATTAGATAAATAACAGTCTTCAGATTAATGTTAAAGTGAAGTCACGACACATGAGACTTCATGAAATTATTAATTGTTATTGATGCTGTTAGACTGTGAAGGGAGCTACAGTATGGAGAGAAGCCAATGGCATTTGTAGTGAGTGAGATATGACCAGCTGTGGAAAAAGTACCCAAGCAAGTACCCAACTGTCAGACTTGAGTAAGTAAAGATACCTAAATAGAAAATGACTCAAGTAATAGTAAAAGTCACCTAGTAAAATTATTCGAGTAAAAGTCTTTGTTTTAAAATATACTTAAGTGTCAAAAGCAAATGTAATTGCTTAAATATCCTTAATTAAGTATCAAAAGTAAAAGTATTAATCATGTCAAATTCCTTTGCCACGCCCTGACCTTAGAGAGCCGTTTTATTTCTCTATTTGGTTAGGTCAGGGTGTGATGTGGGGTGGGCATTCTAGGTTTTGTGTTCTAGGTTTCTTTATTTCTATGTTTTGGCCGGGTATGGTTCTCAATCAGGGACAGCAGTCTATCGTTGTCTCTGATTGGGAATAATACTTAGGTAGCCCTTTTTTCCTCCTTTCAGTGTGGGTAGTTAACTTTGTTTGTGGCACTATAGCCCTGTAAGCTTCACGAATGTTCTTTTTGTTTTGTTGGCGTCATTACGAAATAAAAAGTAATGTATGCTCACCACGCTGCGCTTTGGTCTTCCTTCAACGATGGCCATGACATCCTTATGTTCCGGGTAGCCAGAGGCACACTGAAACACTCTGACATAATTTACAAATGAACCATGTGAGTTTAGTGAGTCCGCCAGATCAGAGGCAGTAGGGATGACCAGGGATGTTCTCTGTTTAGTGAGTCCTCCAGATTAGAGGCAGTAGAGATGACCAGGGATGTTCTCTGTTTAGTGAGTCCTCCAGATCAGAGGCAGTAGAGATGACCAGGGATGTTATCTGTTTAGTGAGTCCTCCAGATCAGAGGCAGTAGGGATGACCAGGGATGTTCTCTGTTTAGTGAGTCCTACAGATCAGAGGCAGTAGAGATGACCAGGGATGTTCTCTGTTTAGTGAGTCCTCCAGATCAGAGGCAGTAGAGATGACCAGGGATGTTCTCTGTTTAGTGAGTCCTCCAGATCAGAGGCAGTAGGGATGACCAGGGATGTTCTCTGTTTAGTGAGTCCTCCAGATCAGAGGCAGTAGGGGGGACCAGGGATGTTCTCTGTTTAGTGAGTCCTCCAGATCAGAGGCAGTAGGGATGACCAGGGATGTTCTCTGTTTAGTGTGTCCTCCAGATCAGCGGCAGTAGGGAGGACCAGGGATGTTCTCTGTTTAGTGTGTCCTCCAGATCAGCGGCAGTAGGGAGGACCAGGGATGTTCTCTGTTTAGTGAGTCCTCCAGATCAGAGGCAGTAGGGGGGACCAGGGATGTTCTCTGTTTAGTGAGTCCTCCAGATCAGAGGCAGTAGGGATGACCAGGGATGTTCGATTGATAAGTGTGTCAATTTGGCTATTTTCCTGTCGTGTTAACCCTTCGAAATTTAACGAGTACTTTTGGGTGTCAAAGAAAATGTATGGAGTAAAAAGTACAGTATTTTCTTTAGGAATGTAGTGAAGTAAAAGTTGTCAAAAATGTAACTAGTAAAGTAAAGTAGAGATACCTAACAAGCACCATTTGAAATATTTTCTACCCTCTTGTGTCTTTGAGTCAGTGACACTTATCACAGTGACATTTTTATTTTTAGAATATATATATTTTTTTACTTTAAAGTATTTCACGTGCTTTACACCACTGGATATGACTGACCATCTGACAGGATGTGAGAAGGACTGACCATCTGACAGGATATGAGAAGGACTGACCATCTGACAGGATATGAGAAGGACTGACCATCTAACAGGATATGAGAAGGACTGA
Organism: Oncorhynchus masou masou; assembly: GCF_036934945.1. NCBI lineage: Eukaryota > Metazoa > Chordata > Actinopteri > Salmoniformes > Salmonidae > Oncorhynchus > Oncorhynchus masou. The sequence continues at coordinate 39,483,300 of NC_088230.1, forward strand.
CCATCTGACAGGATATGAGAAGGACTGACCATCTAACAGGATATGAGAAGGACTGACCATCTGACAGGATATGAGAAGGACTGACCATCTAACAGGATGTGAGAAGGACTGACCATCTGACAGGATATGAGAAGGACTGACCATCTAACAGGATATGAGAAGGACTGACCATCTGACAGGATATGAGAAGGACTGACCATCTGACAGGATATGAGAAGGACTGACCATCTGACAGGATATGAGAAGGACTGACCATCTGACAGGATATGAGAAGGACTGACCATCTAACAGGATATGAGAAGGACTGACCATCTGACAGGATATGAGAAGGACTGACCATCTGACAGGATATGAGAAGGACTGACCATCTAACAGGATATGAGAAGGACTGACCATCTGACAGGATATGAGAAGGACTGACCATCTAACAGGATATGAGAAGGACTGACCATCTAACAGGATATGAGAAGGACTGACCATCTGACAGGATATGAGAAGGACTGACCATCTGACAGGATATGAGAAGGACTGACCATCTAACAGGATATGAGAAGGACTGACCATCTGACAGGATATGAGAAGGACTGACCATCTAACAGGATATGAGAAGGACTGACCATCTAAAAAATGGTCTGACCGTAAAAGTTTAACACCGGCAATGGGAATCTGACCATATCACACACACACAAACACGCACACATGCACACAAGTGCACACACACATTGCCCCCCCACCCCCACCCCACCCACACACAGACTTCAATCATGAATGCAGCCAGCTTCGTTGGCAGCAGAATGCCCTATGCTCTTGGTTGGTCTCTATATTCAGACTCAAGGACCCTCAAGGCATCTTACCCACAAACCAAACCCACATTCATTATACTAGGGATGTTACTTTGCAAATAAATAGAGCACAAACCCACAGCAGCATTGTATCCAGAGGTCCAGTATCCCTGTACTGTGTTCTGTATGTATCCAGAGGTCCAGTATCCCTGTACTGTGTCCTGTATGTATCCAGAGGTCCAGTATCCCTGTACTGTGTTCTGTATGTATCCAGAGGTCCAGTATCCCTGTACTGTGTTCTGTATGTATCCAGAGGTCCAGTATCCCTGTACTGTGTCCTGTATGTATCCAGAGGTCCAGGATCCCTGTATCTGTATGTATCCAGAGGTCCAGTATCCCTGTACTGTGTTCTGTATGTATCCAGAGGTCCAGTATCCCTGTACTGTGTTCTGTATGTATCCAGAGGTCCAGTATCCCTGTACTGTGTCCTGTATGTATCCAGAGGTCCAGTATCCCTGTACCATCTGTATGTATCCAGAGATCCAGTATCCCTGTACCTGTGTTCTGTATGTATCCAGAGGTCCAGTATCCCTGTACTGTATGTATCCAGAGGTCCAGTATCCTTGTACTGTGTCCTGTATGTATCCAGAGGTCCATCCCTGTACTGTGTTCTGTATGTATCCATCCCTGTACTGTGATATCCAGAGGTCCAGTACTGACCATCCAGAGGTCCAGTATCCCTGTATGTGTCTGTATGTATCCAGAGGTCCAGTATCCCTGTACTGTGTCCTGTATGTATCCAGAGGTCCAGAATCCCTGTACCTGTATGTATCCAGAGGTCCAGTATCCCTGTACTGTGTCCTGTATGTATCCAGAGGTCCAGTATCCCTGTACTGTGTCCTGCCCCCCACCCTGTACTGTGTTCTGTATGTATCCAGAGGTCCAGTATCCCTGACTTCAATCAGAGGTCCAGTATCCCTGTACTGTGTCCTGTATGTATCCAGAGGTCCAGTAATGTCCTGTATGTATCCAGAGGTCCTATGGTACTGTGTCTGTATGTATCCAGAGGTCCAGTATCCCTGTACTGTGTCCTGTATGTATCCAGAGGTCCAGTATCCCTGTACTGTGTCCTGTATGTATCCAGAGGTCCAATCCCTGTACATTCATTATATCCAGAGGGATGTTACTGTGTCCTGTATGTATCCAGAGGTCACAATCCCTGTACAGCAGCATATGTATCCAGAGGTCCAGTATCCCTGTACTGTGTTCTGTATGTATCCAGAGGTCCAGTATCCCTGTACTGTGTTCTGTATGTATCCAGATGTCCAGTATCCCTGTACTGTGTCCTGTATGTATCCAGAGGTCCAGTATCCCTGTACTGTGTCCTGTATGTATCCAGAGGTCCAGTATCCCTGTACTGTGTTCTGTATGTATCCAGAGGTCCAGTATCCCTGTACTGTGTTCTGTATGTATCCAGAGGTCCAGTATCCCTGTACTGTGTTCTGTATGTATCCAGAGGTCCAGTATCCCTGTACTGTGTTCTGTATGTATCCAGAGGTCCAGTATCCCTGTACTGTGTTCTGTATGTATCCAGAGGTCCAGTATCCCTGTACTGTGTTCTGTATGTATCCAGAGGTCCAGTATCCCTGTACTGTGTTCTGTATGTATCAGAGGTCCAGTATCCCTGTACTGTGTTCTGTATGTATCCAGAGGTCCAGTATCCCTGTACTGTGTTCTGTATGTATCCAGAGGTCCAGTATCCCTGTACTGTGTCCTGTATGTATCCAGAGGTCCAGTATCCCTGTACTGTGTCCTGTATGTATCCAGAGGTCCAGTATCCCTGTACTGTGTTCTGTATGTATCCAGAGGTCCAGTATCCCTGTACTGTGTTCTGTATGTATCCAGAGGTCCAGTATCCCTGTACTGTGTCCTGTATGTATCCAGAGGTCCAGTATCCCTGTACTGTGTCCTGTATGTATCCAGAGGTCCAGTATCCCTGTACTGTGTTCTGTATGTATCCAGAGGTCCAGTATCCCTGTACTGTGTTCTGTATGTATCCAGAGGTCCAGTATCCCTGTACTGTGTCCTGTATGTATCCAGAGGTCCAGTATCACTGTACTGTGTCCTGTATGTATCCAGAATGTATCCAGAGGTCCAGTATCCCTGTACTGTGTCCTGTATGTATCCAGAGGTCCAGTATCAATGTACTGTGTCCTGTATGTATCCAGAGGTCCAGTATCCCTGTACTGTGTTCTGTATGTATCCAGAGGTCCAGTATCCCTGTACTGTGTCCTGTATGTATCCAGAGGTCCAGTATCCCTGTACTGTGTCCTGTATGTATCCAGAGGTCCAGTATCCCTGTACTGTGTCCTGTATGTATCCAGAGGTCCAGTATCCCTGTACTGTGTTCTGTATGTATCCAGAGGTCCAGTATCCCTGTACTGTGTTCTGTATGTATCCAGAGGTCCAGTATCCCTGTACTGTGTTCTGTATGTATCCAGAGGTCCAGTATCCCTGTACTGTGTTCTGTATGTATCCAGAGGTCCAGTATCCCTGTACTGTGTCCTGTATGTATCCAGAGGTCCAGTATCCCTGTACTGTGTCCTGTATGTATCCAGAGGTCCAGTATCCCTGTACTGTGTTCTGTATGTATCCAGAGGTCCAGTATCCCTGTACTGTGTTCTGTATGTATCCAGAGGTCCAGTATCCCTGTACTGTGTCCTGTATGTATCCAGAGGTCCAGTATCCCTGTACTGTGTCCTGTATGTATCCAGAGGTCCAGTATCCCTGTACTGTGTTCCTGTATGTATCCAGAGGTCCAGTATCCCTGTACTGTGTTCTGTATGTATCCAGAGGTCCAGTATCCCTGTACTGTGTCCTGTATGTATCCAGGGTCCAGTATCCCTGTACTGTGTCCTGTATGTATCCAGAGGTCCAGTATCCCTGTACTGTGTTCTGTATGTATCCAGAGGTCCAGTATCCCTGTACTGTGTTCTGTATGTATCCAGAGGTCCAGTATCCCTGTACTGTGTCCTGTATGTATCCAGAGGTCCAGTATCCCTGTACTGTGTCCTGTATGTATCCAGAGGTCCAGTATCACTGTACTGTGTCCTGTATGTATCCAGAGGTCCAGTATCCCTGTACTGTGTCCTGTATGTATCCAGAGGTCCAGTATCCCTGTACTGTGTCCTGTATGTATCCAGAGGTCCAGTATCCCTGTACTGTGTTCTGTATGTATCCAGAGGTCCAGTATCCCTGTACTGTGTTCTGTATGTATCCAGATGTCCAGTATCCCTGTACTGTGTCCTGTATGTATCCAGAGGTCCAGTATCCCTGTACTGTGTCCTGTATGTATCCAGAGGTCCAGTATCCCTGTACTGTGTTCTGTATGTATCCAGAGGTCCAGTATCCCTGTACTGTGTCCTGTATGTATCCAGAGGTCCAGTATCCCTGTACTGTGTCCTGTATGTATCCAGAGGTCCAGTATCCCTGTACTGTGTCCTGTATGTATCCAGAGGTCCAGTATCCCTGTACTGTGTCCTGTATGTATCCAGAGGTCCAGTATCCCTGTACTGTGTCCTGTATGTATCTAGAGGTCCAGTATCCCTGTACTGTGTCCTGTATGTATCCAGAGGTCCAGTATCCCTGTACTGTGTTCTGTATGTATCCAGAGGTCCAGTATCCCTGTACTGTGTTCTGTATGTATCCAGAGGTCCAGTATCCCTGTACTGTGTTCTGTATGTATCCAGAGGTCAGTATCCCTGTACTGTGTTCTATATGTATCCAGAGGTCCAGTATCCCTGTTTGTTCTGTATGTATCCAGAGGTCCAGTATCCCTGTACTGTGTCCTGTATGTATCCAGAGGTCCAGTATCCCTGTACTGTGTTCTGTATGTATCCAGAGATCCAGTATCCCTGTACTGTGTCCTGTATGTATCCAGAGGTCCAGTATCCCTGTACTGTGTTCTGTATGTTTCCAGAGGTCCAGTATCCCTGTACTGTGTTCTGTATGTATCCAGAGATCCAGTATCCCTGTACTGTGTCCTGTATGTATCCAGAGGTCCAGTATCCCTGTACTGTGTTCTGTATGTATCCAGAGATCCAGTATCCCTGTACTGTGTTCTGTATGTATCCAGAGGTCCAGTATCCCTGTACTGTGTCCTGTATGACCCTGAACACACACACAGTAAATAAGGAGGAAAACACCATGATGAGATAACCCAAAGGAGCATTCATGCATCGACTGCAATTTAGACCTGTCTGTCAGCCAGTCAGTCAGTTTAATAGAAAGAGATACGTGCCAGGTTTGTTTTTAACAATGTAAATATATATAGAATCAGGCAGTCCAGCATTTCCCATTATAGCAATCGAAATGATGTCATAGTGATGAGTCACATAGAACAGGATGTTTCAGGTCCCAGATGGTGCCGTGTTCCCTGTTCCCTGTTCACTACAGATGTAGGATATTCATTTTCAGACAGTTTGCTATAGCAGGAAAAATGGTAATAGGATGTCATTCAGGACACTATACAGGTAATAGGATGTCATTCAGGACACTATACACAGGTAATAGGATGTCATTCAGGACACTATACAGGTAATAGGATGTCATTCAGGACACTATACACAGGTAATAGGATGTCATTCAGGACACTATACACAGGTAATAGGATGTCATTCGGGACACTATACACAGGTAATAGGATGTCATTTGGGACACTATACAGGTAATAGGATGTCATTCAGGACACTATACACAGGTAATAGGACGTCATTTGGGACACTATACACAGGTAATAGGATGTCATTTGGGACACTATACAGGTAATAGGATGTCATTCAGGACACTAAACAGGTAATAGGATGTCATTCAGGACACTATACAGGTAATAGGATGTCATTCAGGACACTATACACAGGTAATAGGATGTCATTCAGGACACTATACACAGGTAATAGGATGTCATTCAGGACACTATACACAGGTAATAGGATGTCATTCAGGACACTATACACAGGTAATAGGATGTCATTCAGGACACTATACACAGGTAATAGGATGTCATTTGGGACACTATACACAGGTAATAGGATGTCATTCGGGACACTATACACAGGTAATAGGATGTCATTTGGGACACTATACAGATAATAGGATGTCATTTGGGACACTACACAGGTAATAGGATGTCATTCAGGACACTATAAAGGTAATAGGATGTCATTCAGGACACTATACACAGGTAATAGGATGTCATTCAGGACACTATACACAGGTAATAGGATGTCATTCAGGACACTATACACAGGTAATAGGATGTCATTTGGGACACTATACACAGGTAATAGGATGTCATTCGGGACACTATACACAGGTAATAGGATGTCATTTGGGACACTATACAGGTAATAGGATGTCATTTGGGACACTACACAGGTAATAGGATGTCATTTGGGACACTATACAGGTAATAGGATGTCATTCAGGACACTATACACAGGTAATAGGATGTCATTCAGGACACTATAAACAGGTAATAGGATGTCATTCAGGACACTATACACAGGTAATAGGATGTCATTCAGGACACTATACACAGGTAATATGATGTCATTCGGGACACTATAAAGGTAATAGGATGTCATTCAGGACACTATACACAGGTAATAGGATGTCATTCGGGACACTATACAGGTAATAGGATGTCATTCAGGACACTATACAGGTAATAGGATGTCATTCAGGACACTATACAGGTAATAGGATGTCATTCAGGACACTATACACAGGTAATAAGATACCATTCAGAACACTATACAGGTAATAGGATGTCATTCAGGACACTATACACAGGTAATAGGATGTCATTCAGGACACTATACACAGGTAATAGGATGTCATTCAGGACACTATACAGGTAATAGGATGTCATTCAGGACACTATACACAGGTAATAGGATGTCATTCAGGACACTATACAGGTAATAGGATGTCATTCAGGACACTATACAGGTAATAGATGTCATTCAGGACACTATACAGGTAATAGGATGTCATTCAGGACACTATACAGGTAATAGGATGTCATTCAGGACACTATACACAGGTAATAGGATGTCATTCAGGACACTATACACAGGTAATAGGATGTCATTCAGGACACTATACAGGTAATAGGATGTCATTCAGGACACTATACACAGGTAATAGGATGTCATTCAGAACACTATACAGGTAATAGGATGTCATTCAGGACACTATACAGGAAATAATATGTCATTCAGGACACTATACACAGGTAATAATGTCATTTGGGACACAGACATGTTGCTGATATCCGTAGCACACTTTTTAGCTGATAAAAGATTTGTACATTAAACACTGCATGTCAATCCTCCTCCCCTTTAGCAATATGAATGAACGTGTTCGAGTAATGAACGGCTAAGCAACTAATAACAACACATATCATCATGGGGGGGGGGTGAGAACAAACTTTTCCGTTTGGAAGTTCAAGAGTGTCTCCGGTACTTTGGTATACTTTTTAGTAGCTCTGAAAGTGGCGCCAAAGAGCCAAACGTGGTCCTTGAAAAGTGCCTACTTCATCACATACACTACCGGTCAAAAGTTTTAGACCACCTACTCATTCCAGGGTTTGTCTTTATTTGTAGTATTTTCTACATTGTAGAATAATAGTGAAGACGTCAAAAACTATGAAAAAAAAGTGCTAAACAAAAAGTGCTAAACAAATCAAAAGATATTTTATATTTGAGATTCTTCAAGGTAACCACCCTTTGTCTTTATGACAGCTTTGCAATCTTGACATTCTCTCAACCAGCTTCATGAAGTAACCTGGAATGTATTTCAATTTACAGGTGTGCATTGTTAAAAGTTAATTTGTGGAATATATTTAGTTCTTAACGCATTGTGAGCCAATCAGTTGTGTTGTGACAAGGTAGGGGTGGTATACAAAAGATAGCCCTATTTGGTAAAAGACCATGTCCATATTATGGCAAGCCAACAGCTCAAATAAGCAAAGAGAAATGACAGTCCATCATTACTTTAAGACATGAAGTTCAGTCAATGGGGGAACATTTCAACAACTTTGAAAGTTTTATTTTGATTCCCAATAGGAAAGAAAATCAGTCCAATAGATTTCTAATAATAATAATAATAATAATAATAGTATTCTAATACTGGAAATATCATTACATTTTATTTCCAGTAGTATTCTAATAATAATAATAATAGTATTCTAATACTGGCGAAAATCCTATTGGATCCAATATCATTACGTTTTATTTCCAGTTGGAAAAAAGTAGTTCACTAGGATGTAACGGCTGTTGGAAGGAGAGGACCAAGATGCAGCGTGGTACGTGTTCATGATTTTATTCAACTGAACCAAAATAACAAAGACAACGAACAAAACCGAAACAGTTCTGTCAGGTGCAGACACAAAAAAACAGAAAACAAGCACCCACAAAACACAGGTGGGAAAAGGCTGCCTAAGTATGGTTCTCAATCAGAGACAATGATAGACAGCTGCCTCTGATTGAGAACCATACCCGGCCAAACACACAGAAATAGAAAACATAGAACACAAATCATAGAATGCTCACCCCAACTCACGCCCTGACCAAACCAAAACAGAGACATAAAAAGGATCTCTAAGGTCAGGGCGTGACATAGGATTCCAACATTCTGATTGAGATGTGCTATAGCATATTTTAAAAAATCACTAATCGTAGGGGATTTTTTTGATTAGGGTCATTTATCAATCTCGCGTAGACACAAATCTGTACGTAAACCATACGTGGGAGCATTCCCACCAAAGCGTGGGCTTTATCAATATGAACTTTTGCTTGATAGTGTACGGAAATGTACACAGAGCCACGTCCATGCATACGCAAAGTGTCGAGTGGTGGGGCAACTGGAACTGATTGTCAAGTATTAGAATGGGGAAAATAAACATTTGAAAATGTGTGAAATTGTGAGAAATTGATTTAATCGTATTTCAATTGTGAATTCATGCTAGATATAATTTGACCACATCAGTGCATTTGTTATGATGATAATCCATGGGAAGTACATTAATTTTCTAAATTACAGGCACATGTGAAAGTGAAACCATTGAAATCCAATGAGAGATGGATGATTTGGCCCATGCCGCGTTTCCCAGAGTGCAATTTTAGAGACAAGTGTGACTTTTTTGTTGAAGAAAGTACAGATTGGCTCATCAGATATCGTTTTCACAAAACCAATCTTATATGATCTTTGGGAGGATTTAAGACCTATTTTAGAAAGATAAACACATGTCATTCCAGTGCCCAGCAAAGTGCTCTCCAATCTCTGGGTTTTGGCAACGGGCACTTTTCAGCGGGAGCCAATGTTTTGGATGCAATCATATACTCCTCAATACGAACTGACCAATAGACAACCCCCACATGGCCATAAAAGCAACAGCCCAAGACGAGTTCAACTATAGGAACAGAAAAGGTTTCTACTCTGTTATTTGCCGGTGAAAGGTTACAAGATGCTGAATGTGTTGGCAAGGTGGAACGAACGACTCATTCATTCTGCAAAACAGCAATGATGTCCTATACGCCTACAGATGGGAGCTGTTGAATATGGATGGCTTATTGGTGAGTGTCGTCTACTCATTTGAATCACATAGTGAACAAAAATGTAAATGCAATATGCAACAATTTTAATGATTTTACCGATTTACACAGTTCAAATAAGGAAATCAGTCAATTGAAATAAATTCATTAGGCCCTAATCTATGGATTTCACATAACTGGGCAGTGGCCCACTGGGGAGCCAGACCCAATCTGAATGATCTTTTTCCCCACAAAAGGGCTTTTTTTGCAGGTAGAAATATTCCTCAGCTTCCTCAGCTGTCCGGTGGCTGGTCTCAGACCATCCCGCAGGTGAAGAAGCCGGATGTGGAGGTCCTGGGCTGGCGTGGTTACATGTGGTCTGCGGTTGTGAGGCGGGTTGACTGGTCTCAGACCATCCCGCAGGTGAAGAAGCCGGATGTGGAGGTCCTGGGCCGTCATGGTGACACGTGGTCTGAGGAGGTGAGGCCAGTTGGACGTGCTGCCAAATTCTGTAAAACGACGTTGGAGGCGGCTTATGGTAGAGAAATGAACATAAAATGTTCTGTCAATCATTCTGAAGGACATTCCTGCAGTCAGCATGCAAATTGCACGGTTTCTCAAAAAACTTGAGACATCTGTGGCATTGTGTTGGGTGACAAAACTGCTCATTTTAGAGTGGCCTTTTATTGTCCTCAGCACAAGGTGGATCTGTGTAATGATCATGCTGTTTAATCAGCTTCTTGATGTGCCACACCTGTCAGGTGGATGAATTATCTTTTCAAATGAGAAATGCTCACTAACAGGGATGTAAACACATTTTTGCACAACATTTCAGAGAAAATAAGCTTTTTTGTGTGTATGGATCTTTTTATTACAACTCTTCGAACATGAGACTAACACTTAATAACATGTTGCGTTTATATTTTTTGTTCAGTATATATTTGCCATTGATAAAGTAACTTGAATTGTCCTAATGGTCCTCTCTTTGTATCTATGTTTTAATTTAACTGGTCATAGCCACAACAGAGCGAGCCAAATTAAACCTTTGGGCTGTACTCAGTCTCTGATACTAGCACCTCTCAGTATTTGGTTTTCCACGTTGTATTTCATGGTATAGCATTGTATATTCCCCAAAGGCTTTACATGTATTTTTTTTGGGACCATATATGGTTAATTCGTTTTCGAAATGCAAATAGCCAAGGTAGTACACGAACACTGAGGCTGAGAATAATATACTGTACAGACAGACAGACAGACAGACAGACAGACAGACAGACAGACAGACAGACAGACAGACAGACAGACAGACACTGTGTCTGATAAACACTGTCTCTGATAAATGTAGAGCTCTTTGTGGGCTATACTCAGCCTTGTCTCATGATGGTAAGTTGGTGGTTGAAGATATCCCTCTAGTGGTGTGGGGGCTGTGCTTTGGTAAAGTGGGTGGGGTTATATCCTCAGCCTCCAGTATTCATGCTGCAGTAGTTTATGTGTCGGGGTAGGGTCAGTTTGTTATATCTGGAGTACTTCTCCTGTCCTATTTGGTGTCCTGTGTGAATTTAAGTGTGCTCTCTCTAATTCTCTCTTTCTCTCTTTCTTTCTTTCTCTCTCTCGGAGGACCTGAGCCCTAGGACCATGCCTCAGGACTACCTGAAATGATGACTCCTTGCTGTCCCCAGTCCACCTGACCGTGCTGCTGCTCTAGTTTCAACTGTTCTGCCTTAGGGTTAGGGCAGTGTGCAGTGTGGTTGAGATTGCATCGTCTGTGTACCTATTTGGGCGGTAAGCAAATTGGAGTGGGTCTAGGGTGTCAGGTAGGGTGGAGGTGATATGGTCCTTGACTAGTCTCTCAAAGCACTTCATGATGATGGAAGTGAGTGCTACGGGGTGGTATTCGTTTAGCTCAGTTACCTTAGCTTTCTTGGGAACAGGAACAATGGTGGCCCTCTTGAAGCATGTGGGAACAGCAGACTGGTATAGGGATTGATTGAATATGTCCGTAAACACACCAGCCAGCTGGTCTGCGCATGCTCTTAGGGCGCGGCTGGGGATGCCGTCTGGGCCTGCAGCCTTGCGAGGGTTAACACGTTTAAATGTTTTACTCACCTCGGCTGCAGTGAAGGAGAGACCGCATGTTTCCGTTGCAGGCCGTGTCAGTGGCACTGTATTGTCCTCAAAGCGGGCAAAAAAGTTATTTAGTCTGCCTGGGGGCAAGACATCCTGGTCCGTGACTGGGCTGGATTTCTTCCTGTAGTCCGTGATTGACTGTAGACCCTGCCACATGCCTCTTGTGTCTGAGCCGTTGAATTGAGATTCTACTTTGTCTCTGTACTGACGCTTAGCTTGTTTGATAGCCTTACGGAGGGAATAGCTGCACTGTTTATATTCAGTCATGTTACCAGACACCTTGCCCTGATTGAAAGCAGTGGTTCGCGCTTTCAGTTTCACGCGAATGCTGCCATCAAGCCACGTTTTCTGGTTAGGGAATGTTTTAATCGTTGCTATGGGAACGACATCTTCAACGCACGTTCTAATGAACTCGCACACCGAATCAGCGTATTCGTCAATGTTGTTATCTGACGCAATACGAAACATGTCCCAGTCCACGTGATGGAAGCAGTCTTGGAGTGTGGAGTCAGCTTGGTCGGACCAGCGTTGGACAGACCTCAGCGTGGGAGCTTCTTTTTACTTTTCTTTTTTAAATCAGCAAAATGGAGTTGTGGTCAGAATTTCCGAAAGGGGGGCGGGGCAGGGCCCTATATGCGTCGCGGAAGTTAGAATAACAGTGATCCAAGGTTTTTCCACCCCTGGTTGCGCAATCGATATGCTGAAAGACACTGTCTCTAATAAACACTATCTCTAATAAACACTGTCTCTGAAATACACTGTCTCTAATAAACACTGTCTCTGTCTAATAAACACTGTCTCTAATAAACACTGTCTCGAATAAACACTGTCTCTAATAAACACTGTCTCTGATAAACACTGTCTCTAATAAACACTGTCTCTGATAAACACTGTCTCTGATAAACACTGTCTCTAATAAACACTGTCTCTAATAAACACTGTCTCTGATAAACACTGTCTCTGTCTAATAAACACTGTCTCTGATAAACACTGTCTCTAATAAACACTGTCTCTGATAAACACTGTCTCTAATAAACACTGTCTCTAATAAACACTGTCTCTGATAAACACTGTCTCTGTCTAATAAACACTGTCTCTGATAAACACTGTCTCTGATAAACACTGTCTCTAATAAACACTGTCTCTGATAAACACTGTCTCTGATAAACACTGTCTCTAATAAACACTGTCTCTAATAAACACTGTCTCTAATAAACAGTCTCTGATAAACACTGTCTCTAATAAACACTGTCTCTGATAAACACTGTCTCTGTCTAATAAACACTGTCTCTGATAAACACTGTCTCTAATAAACACTGTCTCTGATAAACACTATCTCTAATAAACACTGTCTCTAATAAACACTGTCTCTAATAAACAGTCTCTGATAAACACTGTCTCTAATAAACACTGTCTCTAATAAACACTGTCTCTGATAAACACTGTCTCTAATAAACACTGTCTCTGATAAACACTGTCTCTAATAAACACTGTCTCTAATAAACACTGTCTCTGATAAACACTGTCTCTGTCTAATAAACACTGTCTCTGATAAACACTGTCTCTGATAAACACTGTCTCTGAAAAACACTGTCTCTAATAAACACTGTCTCTGATAAACACTGTCTCTGTCTAATAAACACTGTCTCTGATAAACACTGTCTCTGATAAACACTGTCTCTAATAAACACTGTCTCTAATAAACACTGTCTCTGATAAACACTGTCTCTAATAAACACTGTCTCTAATAAACACTGTCTCTGATAAACACTGTCTCTAATAAACACTGTCTCTGATAAACACTGTCTCTAATAAACACTGTCTCTAATAAACACTGTCTCTAATAAACACTGTCTCTGATAAACACTGTCTCTAATACACACTGTCTCTGTCTAATAAACACTGTCTCTGATAAACACTGTCTCTGATAAACACTGTCTCTGATAAACACTGTCTATAATAAACACTGTCTCTGATAAATACTGTCTCTGATAAACACTGTCTCTAATAAACACTGTCTCTAATAACATTTAAGTCATTTAAGTCAGTTAGCAGACGCTCTTATCCAGAGCGACTTACAAATTGGTGAATTCACCTTCTGACATCCAGTGGAACAGCCACTTTACAATAGTGCATCTAAATCATTTAAGGGGGGGGTGAGAAGGATTACTTTATCCTATCCTAGGTATTCCTTGAAGAGGTGGGGTTTCAGGTGTCTCCGGAAGGTGGTGATTGACTCCGCTGTCCTGGCGTCGTGAGGGAGTTTGTTCCACCATTGGGGGGCCAGAGCAGCGAACAGTTTTGACTGGGCTGAGCGGGAACTGTACTTCCTCAGTGGTAGGGAGGCGAGCAGGCCAGAGGTGGATGAACGCAGTGCCCTTGTTTGGGTGTAGGGCCTGATCAGAGCCTGGAGGTACTGCGGTGCCGTTCCCCTCACAGCTCCGTAGGCAAGCACCATGGTCTTGTAGCGGATGCGAGCTTCAACTGGAAGCCAGTGGAGAGAGCGGAGGAGCGGGGTGACGTGAGAGAACTTGGGAAGGTTGAACACCAGACGGGCTGCGGCGTTCTGGATGAGTTGTAGGGGTTTAATGGCACAGGCAGGGAGCCCAGCCAACAGCGAGTTGCAGTAATCCAGACGGGAGATGACAAGTGCCTGGATTAGGACCTGCGCCGCTTCCTGTGTGAGGCAGGGTCGTACTCTGCGGATGTTGTAGAGCATGAACCTACAGGAACGGGCCACCGCCTTGATGTTAGTTGAGAACGACAGGGTGTTGTCCAGGATCACGCCAAGGTTCTTAGCGCTCTGGGAGGAGGACACAATGGAGTTGTCAACCGTGATGGCGAGATCATGGAACGGGCAGTCCTTCCCCGGGAGGAAGAGCAGCTCCGTCTTGCCGAGGTTCAGCTTGAGGTGGTGATCCGTCATCCACACTGATATGTCTGCCAGACATGCAGAGATGCGATTCGCCACCTGGTCATCAGAAGGGGGAAAGGAGAAGATTAATTGTGTGTCGTCTGCATAGCAATGATAGGAGAGACCATGTGAGGTTATGACAGAGCCAAGTGACTTGGTGTATAGCGAGAATAGGAGAGGGCCTAGAACAGAGCCCTGGGGGACACCAGTGGTGAGAGCGCGTGGCGCCACGCCACCTGGTAGGAGCGACCTGTCAAACACTGTGTCTGATAAACATTTCTGCTCCAAGCCCTGAGAATAATCTTTGTAAGCATCCCAAATAACATACTATTCCCTTTACAGTACTCTATGGGTCCTGGTCAGAGGTAGTACACTATGTGTCCTGGTCAGAGGTAGTACACTATGGGTCCTGGTCAGAAGTAGTGCACTATGGGTCCTGGTCAGAGGTAGTACACTATGGGTCCTGGTCAGAAGTAGTACACTATGAGTCCTGGTCAGAAGTAGTGCACTTTGGGTCCTGGTTTATAGTAGTACACTATGGGTCCTAGTTTATAGTAGTACACTATGGGTCCTGGTCAGAAGTAGTACACTATGGGTCCTGGTTTATAGTAGTGCACTATGGGTCCTGGTTTATAGTAGTGCTCTATGGGTCCTGGTCAGAAGTAGTACACTATGGGTCCTGATTTATAGTAGTACACTATGGGTCCTGGTCAGAAGTAGTGCACTATGGGTCCTGGTCAGAAGTAGGACACTATGTGTCCTGGTTTATAGTAGTACACTATGGGACCTGGTCAGAAGTAGGACACTATGGGTCCTGGTCAGAAGTAGTACACTATGTGTCCTGGTTTATAGTAGGACACTATGGGTCCTGGTTTATTGTAGTACACTATGGGTCCTAGTCAGAAGTAGTACACTATGGGTCCTGGTCAGAGGTAGTACACTATGGGTCCTGGTCAGAAGTAGTGCACTATGGGTCCTGGTCAGAAGTAGTGCACTATGGGTCCTGGTTTATTGTAGTACACTATGGGTCCTAGTCAGAAGTAGTACACTATGGGTCCTAGTCAGAAGTAGTACACTATGGGTCCTAGTCAGAAGTAGTGCACTATGGGTCCTAGTCAGAAGTAGTACACTATGGGTCCTGGTCAGAGGTAGTACACTATGGGTCCTGGTCAGAAGTAGTACACTATGGGTCCTGGTTTATAATAGTACACTATGGGTCCTGGTCAGAAGTAGTACACTATGGGTCCTGGTCAGAGGTAGTACACTATGGGACCTGGTCAGAAGTAGTGCACTATGGGTCCTGGTTTATAATAGTACACTATGGGACCTGGTCAGAAGTAGTGCACTATGGGTCCTGGTTTATAATAGTACACTATGGGTCCTGGTCAGAAGTAGTACACTATGGGTCCTGGTCAGAGGTAGTACACTATGGGTCCTGGTTTATAGTAGTACACTATGGGTCCTGGTTTATTGTAGTACACTATGGGTCCTGGTTTATAGTAGTACACTATGGGTCCTGGTCAGAGGTAGTACACTATGGGTCCTGGTTTATAGTAGTACACTATGGGTCCTGGTTTATAGTAGTACACTATGGGTCCTGGTCAGATGTAGTACACTATGGGTCCTGGTTTATAGTAGTACACTATGGGTCCTGGTCAGAGGTAGTACACTATGGGTCCTGGTTTATAGTAGTACACTATGGGTCCTGGTTTATAGTAGTACACTATGGGTCCTGGTCAGAGGTAGTACACTATGGGTCCTGGTTTATAGTAGTACACTATGGGTCCTGGTTTATAGTAGTACACTATGGGTCCTGGTCAGAAGTAGTGCACTATGGGTCCTGGTCAGAAGTAGTACAATATGGGTCCTGGTCAGAGGTAGTACACTATGGGTCCTGGTCAGAGGTAGTACACTATGGGTCCTGGTTTATAGTAGTACACTATGGGTCCTGATCTGAAGAATGCACTATGGGTCCTGGTCAGAAGTAGTACACTATGGGTCCTGGTTTATTGTAGTACACTATGGGTCCTGGTTTATAATAGTACACTATGGGTCCTGGTTTATAATAGTACACTATGGGTCCTGGTTTATAGTAGTACACTATGGGTCCTGGTTTATTGTAGTACACTATGGGTCCTAGTCAGAAGTAGTACACTATGGGTCCTGGTCAGAGGTAGTACACTATGGGTCCTGGTCAGAAGTAGTGCACTATGGGTCCTGGTCAGAAGTAGTGCACTATGGGTCCTGGTTTATTGTAGTACACTATGGGTCCTAGTCAGAAGTAGTACACTATGGGTCCTAGTCAGAAGTAGTACACTATGGGTCCTAGTCAGAAGTAGTGCACTATGGGTCCTAGTCAGAAGTAGTACACTATGGGTCCTGGTCAGAGGTAGTACACTATGTGTCCTGGTCAGAGGTAGTACACTATGGGTCCTGGTCAGAAGTAGTGCACTATGGGTCCTGGTCAGAGGTAGTACACTATGGGTCCTGGTCAGAAGTAGTACACTATGAGTCCTGGTCAGAAGTAGTGCACTTTGGGTCCTGGTTTATAGTAGTACACTATGGGTCCTAGTTTATAGTAGTACACTATGGGTCCTGGTCAGAAGTAGTACACTATGGGTCCTGGTTTATAGTAGTGCACTATGGGTCCTGGTTTATAGTAGTGCTCTATGGGTCCTGGTCAGAAGTAGTACACTATGGGTCCTGGTTTATAGTAGTACACTATGGGTCCTGGTCAGAAGTAGTGCACTATGGGTCCTGGTCAGAAGTAGGACACTATGTGTCCTGGTTTATAGTAGTACACTATGGGACCTGGTCAGAAGTAGGACACTATGGGTCCTGGTCAGAAGTAGTACACTATGTGTCCTGGTTTATAGTAGGACACTATGGGTCCTGGTTTATTGTAGTACACTATGGGTCCTAGTCAGAAGTAGTACACTATGGGTCCTGGTCAGAGGTAGTACACTATGGGTCCTGGTCAGAAGTAGTGCACTATGGGTCCTGGTCAGAAGTAGTGCACTATGGGTCCTGGTTTATTGTAGTACACTATGGGTCCTAGTCAGAAGTAGTACACTATGGGACCTAGTCAGAAGTAGTACACTATGGGTCCTAGTCAGAAGTAGTGCACTATGGGTCCTAGTCAGAAGTAGTACACTATGGGTCCTGGTCAGAGGTAGTACACTATGGGTCCTGGTCAGAAGTAGTACACTATGGGTCCTGGTTTATAATAGTACACTATGGGTCCTGGTCAGAAGTAGTACACTATGGGTCCTGGTCAGAGGTAGTACACTATGGGACCTGGTCAGAAGTAGTGCACTATGGGTCCTGGTTTATAATAGTACACTATGGGACCTGGTCAGAAGTAGTGCACTATGGGTCCTGGTTTATAATAGTACACTATGGGTCCTGGTCAGAAGTAGTACACTATGGGTCCTGGTCAGAGGTAGTACACTATGGGTCCTGGTTTATAGTAGTACACTATGGGTCCTGGTTTATTGTAGTACACTATGGGTCCTGGTTTATAGTAGTACACTATGGGTCCTGGTCAGAGGTAGTACACTATGGGTCCTGGTTTATAGTAGTACACTATGGGTCCTGGTTTATAGTAGTACACTATGGGTCCTGGTCAGAGGTAGTACACTATGGGTCCTGGTTTATAGTAGTACACTATGGGTCCTGGTCAGAGGTAGTACACTATGGGTCCTGGTTTATAGTAGTACACTATGGGTCCTGGTTTATATTAGTACACTATGGGTCCTGGTCAGAGGTAGTACACTATGGGTCCTGGTTTATAGTAGTACACTATGGGTCCTGGTTTATAGTAGTACACTATGGGTCCTGGTCAGAAGTAGTGCACTATGGGTCCTGGTCAGAAGTAGTACAATATGGGTCCTGGTCAGAGGTAGTACACTATGGGTCCTGGTCAGAGGTAGTACTCTATGGGTCCTGGTTTATAGTAGTACACTATGGGTCCTGATCTGAAGAGTGCACTATGGGTCCTGGTCAGAAGTAGTACACTATGGGTCCTGGTTTATTGTAGTACACTATGGGTCCTGGTTTATAATAGTACACTATGGGTCCTGGTTTATAATAGTACACTATGGGTCCTGGTTTATAGTAGTACACTATGGGTCCTGGTTTATAGTAGGACACTATGGGTCCTGGTTTATTGTAGTACACTATGGGTCCTAGTCAGAAGTAGTACACTATGGGTCCTGGTCAGAGGTAGTACACTATGGGTCCTGGTCAGAAGTAGTGCACTATGGGTCCTGGTCAGAAGTAGTGCACTATGGGTCCTGGTTTATTGTAGTACACTATGGGTCCTAGTCAGAAGTAGTACACTATGGGTCCTAGTCAGAAGTAGTACACTATGGGTCCTAGTCAGAAGTAGTGCACTATGGGTCCTAGTCAGAAGTAGTACACTATGGGTCCTGGTCAGAGGTAGTACACTATGGGTCCTGGTCAGAAGTAGTACACTATGGGTCCTGGTTTATAATAGTACACTATGGGTCCTGGTCAGAAGTAGTACACTATGGGTCCTGGTCAGAGGTAGTACACTATGGGTCCTGGTTTATAGTAGTACACTATGGGACCTGGTCAGAAGTAGTGCACTATGGGTCCTGGTTTATAATAGTACACTATGTGTCCTGGTCATAAGTAGTACACTATGGGTCCTGGTCAGAGGTAGTACACTATGGGTCCTGGTTTATAGTAGTACACTATGGGTCCTGGTTTATTGTAGTACACTATGGGTCCTGGTTTATAGTAGTACACTATGGGTCCTGGTTTATTGTAGTACACTATGGGTCCTGGTTTATAGTAGTACACTATGGGTCCTGGTCAGAGGTAGTACACTATGGGTCCTGGTTTATAGTAGTACACTATGTGTCCTGGTTTATAGTAGTACACTATGGGTCCTGGTCAGAAGTAGTGCACTATGGGTCCTGGTCAGAAGTAGTACACTATGGGTCCTGGTTTATAGTAGTACACTATGGGTCCTGGTTTATAGTAGTACTCTATGGGTCCTGGTCAGAAGTAGTACAATATGGGTCCTGGTTAGAGGTAGTACACTATGGGTCCTGGTCAGAGGTAGTACACTATGGGTCCTGGTTTATAGTAGTACACTATGGGTCCTGATCTGAAGAGTGCACTATGGGTCCTGGTCAGAAGTAGTACACTATGGGTCCTGGTTTATTGTAGTACACTATGGGTCCTGGTTTATAATAGTACACTATGGGTCCTGGTTTATAATAGTACACTATGGGTCCTGGTTTATAGTAGTACACTATGGGTCCTGGTTTATAGTAGGACACTATGGGTCCTGGTTTATTGTAGTACACTATGGGTCCTAGTCAGAAGTAGTACACTATGGGTCCTGGTCAGAGGTAGTACACTATGGGTCCTGGTCAGAAGTAGTGCACTATGGGTCCTGGTCATAAGTAGTGCACTATGGGTCCTGGTTTATTGTAGTACATTATGGGTCCTAGTCAGAAGTAGTACACTATGGGTCCTAGTCAGAAGTAGTACACTATGGGTCCTATTCAGAAGTAGTGCACTATGGGTCCTAGTCAGAAGTAGTACACTATGGGTCCTGGTCAGAGGTAGTACACTATGGGTCCTGGTCAGAAGTAGTGCACTATGGGTCCTGGTCAGAAGTAGTGCACTATGGGTCCTGGTTTATTGTAGTACACTATTGGTCCTGGTCAGAGGTAGTACACTATGGGTCCTGGTCAGAAGTAGTACACTATGGGTCCTAGTCAGAAGTAGTGCACTATGGGTCCTAGTCAGAAGTAGTACACTATGGGTCCTGGTCTGAGGTAGTACACTATGGGTCCTGGTCAGAGGTAGTACACTATGGGTCCTGGTTTATAGTAGTACACTATGGGTCCTGGTCAGAAGAAGTACACTATGGGTCCTGGTCAGAAGTTGTACACTATGGGTCCTGGTTTATAGTAGTACACTATGGGTCCTGGTCAGAAGAAGTACACTATGGGTCCTGGTCAGAAGTAGTGCACTATGGGTCCTGGTCAGAAGTAGTACACTATGGGTCCTGGTTTATAGTAGTACACTATGGTTCCTGGTCAGAAGAAGTACACTATGGGTCCTGGTCAGAGGTAGTACACTATGGGTCCTGGTCAGAAGTTGTACACTATGGGTCCTGGTTTATAGTAGTACACTATGGGTCCTGGTTTATAATAGTACACTATGGGTCCTGGTCAGAAGTAGTACACTATGGGTCCTGGTCAGAGGTAGTACACTATGGGTCCTGGTCAGAGGTAGTACACTATGGGTCCTGGTCAGAAGTAGTACACTATGGGTCCTGGTTTATAGTAGTACACTATGGGTCCTGGTCAGAAGAAGTACACTATGGGTTCTGGTCAGAAGTAGTACACTATGGGTCCTGGTTTATAGTAGTACACTATGGGTCCTGGTCAGAAGTAGTACACTATGGGTCCTGGTTTATAGTAGTACACTATGGGTCCTGGTTTATAATAGTACACTATGGGTCCTGGTCAGAAGTAGTACACTATGGGTCCTGGTCAGAGGTAGTACACTATGGGTCCTGGTCAGAGTTAGTGCACTATGGGTCCTGGTTTATAGTAGTACACTATGGGTCCTGGTCAGAAGTAGTACACTATGGGTCCTGGTCAGAAGTTGTACACTATGGGTCCTGGTTTATAGTAGTACACTATGGGTCCTGATCTGAAGAGTGCACTATGGGTCCTGGTCAGAAGTTGTACACTATGGGTCCTGGTTTATAGTAGTACACTATGGGTCCTGGTTTATAGTAGTACACTATGGGTCCTGGTCAGAAGTAGTACACTATGGGTCCTGGTTTATAGTAGTACACTATGGGTCCTGATCTGAAGAGTGCACTATGGGTCCTGGTCAGAAGTAGTACACTATGGGTCCTGGTTTATAGTAGTACACTATGGGTCCTGGTTTATAGTAGTACACTATGGGTCCTGGTCAGAAGTAGTACACTATGGGTCCTGGTTTATAGTAGTACACTATGGGTCCTGGTTTATATTAGTACACTATGGGTCCTGGTCAGAAGTAGTACACTATGGGTCCTGGTCAGAGGTAGTACACTATGGGTCCTGGTCAGAGGTAGTACACTATGGGTCCTGGTCAGAAGTAGTACACTATGGGTCCTGGTTTATAGTAGTACACTATGGGTCCTGGTCAGAAGAAGTACACTATGGGTTCTGGTCAGAAGTAGTACACTATGGGTCCTGGTTTATAGTAGTACACTATGGGTCCTGGTCAGAAGTAGTACACTATGGGTCCTGGTTTATAGTAGTACACTATGGGTCCTAGTCAGAAGTAGTACACTATGGGTCCTGGTCTGAGGTAGTACACTATTTGTCCTGGTCAGAGTTAGTACACTATGGGTCCTGGTTTATAGTAGTACACTATGGGTCCTGGTCAGAAGAAGTACACTATGGGTCCTGGTCAGAAGTTGTACACTATGGGTCCTGGTTTATAGTAGTACACTATGGGTCCTGGTCAGAAGAAGTACACTATGGGTCCTGGTCAGAAGTAGTGCACTATGGGTCCTGGTCAGAAGTAGTACACTATGGGTCCTGGTTTATAGTAGTACACTATGGTTCCTGGTCAGAAGAAGTACACTATGGGTCCTGGTCAGAGGTAGTACACTATGGGTCCTGGTCAGAAGTTGTACACTATGGGTCCTGGTTTATAGTAGTACACTATGGGTCCTGGTTTATAATAGTACACTATGGGTCCTGGTCAGAAGTAGTACACTATGGGTCCTGGTCAGAGGTAGTACACTATGGGTCCTGGTCAGAGGTAGTACACTATGGGTCCTGGTCAGAAGTAGTACACTATGGGTCCTGGTTTATAGTAGTACACTATGGGTCCTGGTCAGAAGAAGTACACTATGGGTTCTGGTCAGAAGTAGTACACTATGGGTCCTGGTTTATAGTAGTACACTATGGGTCCTGGTCAGAAGTAGTACACTATGGGTCCTGGTTTATAGTAGTACACTATGGGTCCTGGTTTATAATAGTACACTATGGGTCCTGGTCAGAAGTAGTACACTATGGGTCCTGGTCAGAGGTAGTACACTATGGGTCCTGGTCAGAGTTAGTGCACTATGGGTCCTGGTTTATAGTAGTACACTATGGGTCCTGGTCAGAAGTAGTACACTATGGGTCCTGGTCAGAAGTTGTACACTATGGGTCCTGGTTTATAGTAGTACACTATGGGTCCTGATCTGAAGAGTGCACTATGGGTCCTGGTCAGAAGTAGTACACTATGGGTCCTGGTTTATAGTAGTACACTATGGGTCCTGGTTTATAGTAGTACACTATGGGTCCTGGTCAGAAGTAGTACACTATGGGTCCTGGTTTATAGTAGTACACTATGGGTCCTGGTTTATATTAGTACACTATGGGTCCTAGTCAGAAGTAGTGCACTATGGGTCCTGGTTTATAGTAGTACACTATGGGTCCTGGTTTATAGTAGTACACTATGGGTCCTAGTCAAAAGTAGTGCACTATGGTTCCTGGTCAGAGGTAGTACACTTTGGGTCCTGGTCAGAAGTAGTGCATTATGGGTCCTGGTCAGAGGTAGTACACTATGGGTCCTGGTCAGAAGTAGTGCATTATGGGTCCTGGTCAGAAGTAGTGCATTATGGGTCCACTGTATCGGGAATAGGGTGTCATTTGGGAAGCAGACTCTGTTCGTTGTTCCTGTCAATTCAAAAAGACATCCACTTCAAGTCAACAAAAAGAGCGGGATAGAAAATGAAAAGAACGGGATAGAAAATGAAAAGAACGGGATAGAAAATGAAATGAAGGGCATAAGTAAAATATAAACAAAAAAAATTATGTGAAACTTATTTTAAGTGTTTTGCTGTGAGTGTTAAACAGATGCCAGTCTCCCAGATTGTAGACACACACATATAAACACAGACACACACTACCACCCTTCATGTAGACACCCACAGCGTCAATCTCACTCTTTTCTCCTCTGTGTGTAGACCATTCATTTTTCCATGATGTGTGTGTGTGTGTGTTGGGATGATTCAACAGAGCCCTCCCAGCCCTCCTACTGTGTGATCTAATAATATTTTCTATTGATTAATTTGATTAAACATGAAGATATGAAGGCTTGAACCTCACAGTGTCAGAGATATTGAAGTTTTTCAGCCCATATCAGTCCCTGTGTTGTGATAACATCTACTCAGTGTGAGACAAACGTGATCCATGTTTCCATTGCTTTCAATTATGTGACACATTGCTTTCAAATTGAATGACACATTGCTTTCAATTGAATGACACATTGCTTTCAATTGAATGACACATTGCTTTCAATTGAATGACACATTGCTTTCAATTGAATGACACATTGCTTTCACTTGAATGACACATTGCTTTCAATTGAATGACACATTGCTTTCAATTGAATGACACATTGCTTTCAATTGAATGAAGCATTGATTTCGATACAGAGATAAAAAAAAATGGGACTGTCTATAAGTAGAACCATAAGACATGAAAATGTCAATGTTATCAGTTAGTTTGATTGAGTGAGGAATTAATTGTATGATTTCCTGTCAATTCAATTAATAATTATAACGAATATCCACAT
This sequence comes from Oncorhynchus masou masou, assembly GCF_036934945.1. Taxonomy (NCBI): domain Eukaryota; kingdom Metazoa; phylum Chordata; class Actinopteri; order Salmoniformes; family Salmonidae; genus Oncorhynchus; species Oncorhynchus masou. The sequence continues at coordinate 39,507,338 of NC_088230.1, forward strand.
GCAAAAACTCTAGACCTAGATAGGTGTTGAGCTCATTAGCCGCTGATAGCAGTGCATCCTGCTGACAGCTATTCTTCTCCTCTAGGACAGTTTTCTATGCTGTATAATGACTACGGCTAGACAGAATGTTCTGATAAATAATTCCAGGGAGAAGGAGAGAGGCTGGTGGGACAGATCAGAAGGGCAGAGGGGGCGAGAGGCTGGTGGGACAGATAGGAAGGGTGAGGGGGAGAGAGGCTGGTGGGACAGATAGGAAGGGTGAGGGGGAGAGAGGCTGGTGGGACAGATAGGAAGGGTGAGGGGGAGAGAGGCTGGTGGGACAGATAGGAAGGGTGAGGTGGAGAGAGGCTGGTGGGACAAATAGGAAGGGCAGAGGGGGAGAGAGGCTGGTGGGACAGATAGGAAGGGCAGAGGGGGAGAGAGATATGGGACAGATAGGAAGGGTGAGGTGGAGAGAGGCTGGTGGGACAAATAGGAAGGGCAGAGGGGGAGAGAGGCTGGTGGGACAGATAGGAAGGGGAGAGAGGAGAGAGTTATGCGACAGATAGGAGGGGAGAGGGGGAAAGAGGCTGGTGGGACAGATAGGAAGGGCAGAGGGGGAAAGAGGCTGGTGGGACAGATAGGAAGGGCAGAGGGGGAGAGAGATATGGGACAGATAGGAAGGGGAGAGAGGAGAGAGGGTTGTGGGACAGATAGGAAGGGCAGAGGGGGAGAGGGGGTTGTGGGACAGATAGGAAGGGGAGAGGGGGAGAGAGGCTGGTGGGACAAATAGGAAGGGCAGGGTGGGAGAGAGGCTGGTGGGACAAATACGAAGGGTAGAGGGGGAGAGAGGCTGGTGGGACAGATAGGAGGGGAGAGAGGAGAGAGTTATGCGACAGATAGGAGGGGAGAGGGGGAGAGAGCCTGGTGGGACTAATATGAAGGGGAGAGGGGGAGAGAGATATGGGACAGATAGGAAGGGGAGAGAGGAGAGAGGGTTGTGGGACAGATAGGAAGGGCAGAGGGGGAGAGGGGGTTGTGGGACAGATAGGAAGGGGAGAGGGGGAGAGAGGCTGGTGGGACAGATAGGAGGGGAGAGGGGGAGAGAGATATGGGACAGATAGGAAGGGGAGAGAGGAGAGAGGGTTGTGGGACAGATAGGAAGGGCAGAGGGGGAGAGGGGGTTGTGGGACAGATAGGAAGGGGAGAGGGGGAGAGAGGCTGGTGGGACTGATATGAAGGGGAGAGGATGAGAGAGGCTGGTGGGACAGATAGGAGGGGAGAGAGGAGAGAGTTATGGGACAGATAGGAAGGGCAGAGGGGGAAAGAGGGTTGTGGGACAGATAGGAAGGGCAGAGGGGGAGAGAGGGTTGTGGGACAGATAGAAAGGGGAGAGGTAGAGAGAGGGTTGTGGGACAGATAGGGGGAGAGGGGGAGAGAGGCTGGTGGGACTAATATGAAGGGGAGAGGGGGAGAGAGTTATGGGACAGATAGGAAGGGGAGAGAGGAGAGAGGGTTGTGGGACAGATAGGAAGGGGAGATGTGGAGAGAGGGTTGTGGGACAGATAGAGAGGGGAGAGAGGGTTGTGGGACAGATAGGAAGGGGAGAGGTGGAGAGAGGCTGGAGCAGAGATTGGGACAGGGGGACTGTGTAGGGACACACCTTCAGGGTAATGGAGAGTAGAGAAGAGAAGGAGGAGGACAGGAAGAAAGAAAGTGGAGGAGAGATGGATGGTGGGAGAAAGAGTGAGGGATAGAGAAAATAGCAGATAGAGAGATGGGGGAAGAGAGAGAATGGAGATGACAGTGTCTAGGGAAAGAGAGAGAGAGAGAGAGAGAGAGAGAGAGAGAGAGAGAGAGAGAGAGAGAGAGAGAGAGGAGCCCGAGGTTGTCCCTGACAGACCGACAGGTAGCTAGTGATTTCCTGCCAACCGGTTGACTCCTGTGTTGTCTCTATACCCTCTATTGACAGTCAATGATCTGTCTGTGACAGGCACATCCAATGGCAAGACAGCATCATTCATCACACACAAACACACAAGCACACATGCAGACACACACACAAACACACACACACACACACACACACACACACACATTATGGTATGATATGGTTCTCCTGACAGACAGAAACAGTACGGTATGATATGGTTCTCCTGACAGAGAGAAACAGTACAGTATGGTATGGTTCTCCTGACAGACAGAAACAGTACAGTATGATATGGTTCTCCTGACAGAGAGAAACAGTACGGTATGGTATGGTTCTCCTGACAGACAGAAACAGTACGGTATGGTATGGTTCTCCTGACAGACAGAAACAGTACGGTATGGTATGGTTCTCCTGACAGAGAGAAACAGTACGGTATGGTATGGTTCTCCTGACAGACAGAAACAGTACGGTATGGTATGGTTCTCCTGACAGACAGAAACAGTACGGTATGGTATGGTTCTCCTGACAGACAGAAACAGTACGGTATGGTATGGTTCTCCTGACAGAGAGAAACAGTACGGTATGGTATGGTTCTCCTGACAGACAGAAACAGTACGGTATGGTATGGTTCTCCTGACAGAGAGAAACAGTACGGTATGGTATGGTTCTCCTGACAGACAGAAACAGTACGGTATGGTATGGTTCTCCTGACAGACAGAAACAGTACGGTATACTAAACAGGTAGAAAGATACTGAGGTTGTTCACCTGCTGATCAATTTGCAATTATAGCGTTACCGAGGCAGCTGCTGCCAGCTGTCGGCTGATTGGCTATTTATAGAAAAACCCACTTCCTTGGTCAAAGGGCACCAGTGAGGCGGGAGGAAAGCAATTATTGACTACGCTGCAGCTATGAGAAGTAAAAAAACGTTACACATGCATCTCTTTCACAGACATACACATAGACACAATAAACTACACACACGCAACACACTACACACACACACAACACACTACACACTACACACACAACACTACATACACCCTACACACACACTACTTATACACTACACACACTACACGCACACTACACACTACATACACACTACTTACACACTACATACACACTACACGCTACATACACATTACACACACTGCACACACAAAAACACAACACACAACACACAACACACGACGCACAACACCCTACATACACACTACACATTACATACACAACACACTATACACAACACATTAAATACATACTACACACAACACACTACATACACAACACACTATACACACTATACACTCTACACACACACACACACACACAACACACACACTACACACCATACACACTACACACACACACTACACACACACAACACACAGCACACTACATACACACCACACGCTACATGGGGTGGCAGGTAGCCTAGTGGCTAGAGTGTTGGACTAGTAACCCATGTAACGTGTGGTGTGTATGTAGTGTGCTGTGTGTTGTGTGTGTGTAGTGTGTATGTCGTGTGTGTCGTGTGTGTCGTGTGTAGTGTGTGTGTTGTGTGTGTGTGTGTGTGTGTGTAGAGTGTGTGTAGTGTGTGTAGTGTGTGTGTGTGTGTGTGTGTGGAGTTTGTGTGTAGTTTGTTGTATGTGTAGTGTGTTGTGTGTAGTGTGTATGCAGTGTGTTGTGTATAGTGTGTTGTGTATGTAATGTGTAGTGTTTGTAGTGTTTTGTGTGTGCAGTGTGTGTAATGTGTATGTAGTGTGTTGTGCGTCGTGTGTTGTGTGTGTAGTGTGTTGTGTTCGTAGTATTTTGTGTGTGCAGTGTGTGTGTAATGTGTATGTAGTGTGTAGTGTGTATGTAGTGTGTAAGTAGTGTGTGTGAAGGTTGCAAGATCGAATCCCCGAGCTGACATGGTGAAACTCTGTCATTCTGCCCCCGAACAAGGTGGTTGCCATACTGTTCCTAGGCCGTCATTGAAAATAAGAATTTGTTCTTAACTGACTTGCATAGTTAAACAAAACCTAGAGACAGATCCCTTTTATTGACTGAGATTTGAGAGGACAGAGTGAGCTGAGGTAGGGCTTAGATTTCTCTGAGATTTGAGAGAACAGAGTTAGGGGAGGGAGGTAGGGCTTAGATTTCTCTGAGATTTGAGAGGACAGAGCAGGGAGAGGGATTTCTCTCTGGCTTTCGCCATGTGGCTCAGGGCTTAGAGGTTTCATTCCATCTCAGCTGTGGTCTGTAGATGAGATTTAACACGAGTTCACAACTCTTATATCCCACCCCATCATCGATAAAAACAATTTGATAAGGCTAGTTGGCTGGTCCGTGTGCTGATAAATAAGAGCTTGGTGGGTTCCTGTGCCATGAAGCACAGAGAGCAGGAACTACACTCCGTACCCCTGTCCAATCAGACCAAACACAGCTCAAGCTAAATGTTTTACACACACACAGAGAGAGAGAGAGAGAGCGAGAGAGAGAGAGAGAGAGAGAGAGGGAGAGAGAGAGGGAGAGAGAGAGAGAGAGATGACAGTGTTAAAGGGAGAGAGAGAGAGAGAGAAACCTGTCCAACCAAAAACATAGAGACCCGGAAAACCTGAGTCTACGCCTTCACTATGGTGAATCACGAAAACAATACAGAAATACACTAAGGAAAAAGAAGGAACAGCACATCAGAAATCAGCTCAATGTAATTGAAGAATCCATAGACTCTAACCACTTCTGGGAATATTGGAAAACACTAAACAAACAACAACACAAATAATTATCTATCCAAAATGGAGATGTATGGGTAAACCACTTCTCCAATATTTTTGGCTCTATAACAAATAATAAAGAGCAAAAATATATACATGATCAAAAACAAATCTTAGAATCAATTTTTAAAGACTACCAGAACCCACTGGATTCTCCAATTACCTTGAATGAGTTACAGGACAAAATAAAAACTCTCCAACCCAAAAAGGCCTGTGGTGTTGATGGTATCCTTAATGAAATTATCAAATATACAGACAACAAATTGCAATTGCCTATACTAAAACTCTTTAACATCATCCTTAGATCTGGCATCTTCCCCAATATTTGGAACCAAGGACTGATCACCCCAATCCACAAAAGTGGAGACAAATTTGACCCCAATAACTACCGTGGAATATGCATCAACAGCAACCTTGGGAAAATCCTCTGCATTATCATTAACAGCAGACTCATACATTTCCTCAATGAAAACAATGTACTGAGCAAATGTCAAATTTACTTTTTACCAAATTACCGTAAGACAGACCATGTATTCACCCTGCACACCCTAATTGACAACCAAACAAAACAAAACAAAGGCAAAGTCTTCTCATGCTTTGGGGATTTTTTCTTTGTTGATTTCAAAAAAGCCTTCTACTCAATTTGGCATGAGGGTCTGCTATACAAATTGATGGAAAGTGGTGTTGGGGGTAAAACATGCAACATTATAAAATCCATGTACACAAACAACAAGTGTACGGTTAAAATTGGCAAAAAAACACACACATTTCTTCACACAGGGTCGTGGGGTGAGACAGGGATGCAGCTTAAGCCCCACCCTCTTCAACATACATATCAACGAATTGGCGCGGGCACTAGAAAAGTCTGCAGCACCCGGACTCACCCTACTAGAATCTGAAGTTATATGTCTACTGCTTGCTGATGATCTGGTGCTTCTGTCAACAACCAAGGAGGGCCTACAGCAGCACCTAGATCTTCTGCACAGATTCTGTCAGACCTGGCCCCTGACAGTAAATCTCAGTAAGACCAAAATAATGGTGTTCCAAAAAGGTCCAGTCGCCAGGACCACTAATACAAATTCCATCTAGACACTGTTGCCCTAGAGCACACAAAAAACTATACATATCTTGGCCTAAACATCAGCGTCACAGGTAGCTTCCACAAAGCTGTGAATGATCTGAGAGACCAGGCAAGAAGGGCATTCTATGCCATCAAAAGGAACAAAAATTTCAACATACCAATTAGGATCTGGCTAAAAATACTTGAATCAATCATAGAGCCCATTGCCCTTTATGGTTGTGAGGTCTTGGGTCCGCTCACCAACCAAGACTTCACAAAATGGGACAAACACCAAATTGAGACTCTGCATGCAGAACTCTGCAAAAATATCCTCCATGTACAAAGTAGAACACCAAATATTGCATGCAGAGCAGAATTAGGCCGATACCCAGTAATTATCAAAATCCAGAAAAGAGCCGTTCAATTCTACAACCACCTAAAAGGAAGCGATTCCCAAACCTTCCATAACAAAGCCATCACCTACAGAGAGATGAACCTGGAGAAGAGTCCCCTAAGCAAGCTGGTCCTGGGGCTCTGTTCACAAACACACCCCACAGAGCCCCAGGACAGTAGCACAATTAGACCCAACCAAATCATGAGAAAACAAAAAGATAATTGCTTGACACATTGGAAATAATTAAGAAAAAAACAGAGCAAACTAGAATGCTATTTGGCCCTAAACAGAGAGTACACAGTGGCAGAATACCTGACCACTGTGACTGACCCAAAATTAAGGAAAGCTTTGACTATGTACAGACTTAGTGAGCGTAGCCTTGCTATTGAGAAAGGCCGCCGTAGACAGACATGGCTCTCAAGAGAAGACAGGCTATGTGCTCACTGCCCACAAAATGAGGTGAAAACTGAGCTGCACTTCCTAACCTCCTGTCCAACATATGACCATATTATAAAGACATATTTCCCTCAGATTACACAGATCCACAAAGAATTAGAAAACAAATCCAATTTTGATAAACTCCCATATCTACTGGGTGAAACTCCACAGTGTGCCATCACAGCAGCAAGATTTGAGACCTGTTGCCAACCAGTGAAGAACAAACACCATTGTAAATACAATCATATTTATGCCAATTGATTTCCCTTGTGTACTTTAACCATTTGTACATTGTTACAACACTGTATATTCATATAATATCACATTTGTAATGTCTTTATTGTTTTGAAACTTCTGTATGTGTAATGTTTACTGTTAATTTTTATTGTTTATTTCACTTTTGTATATTATCTACCTCACTTGCTCCTTGAATTGAATTGAATTGATTTGAGAGAGAGAGAGAGAGAGAGAGAGAGAGAGAGAGAGAGAGAGAGAGAGAGAGAGACAGAGAGAGAGAGAGAGAGACAGAGAGAGAGACACAGAGAGAGAGAGAGAGAGAGAGAGAGAGAGAGAGAGATAACGTTGGACGTTTTCCATCAGGGGGCTGTCTGTGTAATTGTGTTCTGTTTGTTGCAGATCTTATCACAGTATTACTAGCAACTTGAAGCTAATTAACCAGAGGGAGCTGGCACTGCCTCGCTCATTCTCTCTTTCTTTCTTGATCTCTTATTCTCTCTCTTTCTATCACTTCTCTCTTTCTGTCTCTATCTCTTGAAAAGAAATGAACAGAATTGATTGATTGATTGATTATTAAGTCAGCGAGCCTTTTCCATTAAATTGACCCCTTTTCTACGCTCTAAATCATATTTATTTTCTCTCACAATGTCATTGTTATCTCCCCATTGCCATTGTTTTGTTCATGTTATCTCCCCCTATGAATTATTTAGTTCATGCTATCTCCCCACTAGGCATTGTTTTGTTCATGTTATCTCCCCATATGAATTGTTTAGTTCATGTTATCTCCCCACTAGGCATTGTTTTGTTCATGTTATCTCCCCCTATGAATTGTTTAGTTCATGTTATCTCCCCACTAGGAATTGTTTTGTTCATGTTATCTCCACACTAGCCATTGTTTTGTTCATGTTATCTCCCCCAAGCCATTGTTTTGTTCATGTGTTCTCCCCCATAGCCAATTTATTATCATATTTATTTTCATTTGGATGTATTAGAACTCAGATTAATTAAAAATCCAGTCTTGTGTTATTGCTTTCAATTTTTTCTCTATTCTCTCTACATGCATTGTTGGTAAGGAGCCGCCAGTAAGCGTTTCACTTTTAGTGTACACCTGTTGTTTACCAAGAATGTGATGAATATAATTGGATTTGAATCGAGGTAATTGCTTTGATTCAATCAGGATGTAACAGCTTTTGTCTGGTGGAAGAGAAGCGAAAACCAAAATGCAGCGTGGTGGTTATTCATGTTCTTTAATAAAAGGAACTTGACATGAAATAACTAAACAAAACAATAAATGTGTGAAAACCTATACAGCCTATCTGGTGACAATAAACACAGAGACAGGAACAATCACTCACGAAACACTCAAAGAATATGGCTGCCTAAATATGGTTCCCAATCAGAGACAACGATAAACACCTGCCTCTGATTGAGAACCACTCCAGACAGCCATAGACTATGCTAGATACCCCCACCAAGCCACACACCCAATACCTAACAAAACCCCAAGACAAAACACACCACAATAAACCCATGTCACACCCTGGCCTGACCAAATAAATAAAGACAAACACAATATACTTCGACCAGGGCGTGACACAGGAAGGTTTATTTGTAAATGCACTAGGAAGATTGTTAATGGTAATAGACT